>NC_046384.1:22423910-22489758 GCF_011125445.2 Fundulus heteroclitus
GGGGAGGAGGAAACAGGGGACCCCCGAGGTGACTGGCAGTAGCTGGGGAGAAGTAAGGCATGAGGAGGCACGTAGGACATCACTTCATCTTCAAACAGACTGCAGGGGCACACAGAGAAACATTTCAGCTGTAACTCACCACAAAATTAACTTTCTTCACATAAAATGTATAAACTGGGCCCAAGGGTGCTGCCCTCCTATGGTGCGTTCTTATAAAAAAAGAAAAAATAACACGTGCTCTCTGAACCCTTTGAAGGGGGCGGAGCTTAGTGACGGAGCATCCTGGGTCTGCGTTGTGATTGGCTGGGAGGATCTAATGACTGTAATATTAACCTACATGGCTACATTACTAAAGATAGGAAAACTGTTACTCTATTAACATTTTTATTGACCCTCTTTTTTTCTATCATTGATATACGTCTATGGATGGATTTATATTGTTATTGAATTATGGTCCAGCCCTGCTCTGGGTGCCTCATGACGAGGCTTTCCTGGTCTGGCTCCTCATTCTCCCCCTGTCGGGGTAACCAGCTGTCCCACAGACCCCTTGTTGTCAATCCCACCCGTTGTTGTACCATGAGTGGCCAAGTGGACCAGAAAAGGGAACGAAGGGTAAAAGGTCTTTTCTATCAAAGCCTAATAAGCAGCCTGTGTCTGGATGAGAATGTATTTGGTGAGCAGATGTGGACCAGCGTTTGCCATTTGGGGACAAGTGTTAAACTATGTGTGTAGTAAGCAGTGAGGCAGAGACTCTATCATCACCTCAGCAGCATGACGAGGTCAGCATCTCCTGACAGTCGGGTCAGTCCTGACACTCCATCGTTTCGGATCAGCTGGACCTTCTCCCTGTGTGCACATCAAACATTACATCAGTTTCCATGCAGACGATTTCTCCTCTTTCAAGCTTTTCCTTTGCCTTCCTTACTTTTTCATACTCCATTGGTATCTGCAGAATCCTGTTACATTCTAAATAAGAAGTGTTTCAGTTTTCTACACCAGCGACCTTGATCTGGAACTAAAGGTGGATTTTATAACATCACCAAATCAGCGTGGCTCACCCTTTCCAGAACCACTAGTCAGCTGATCAAATACAGTGAACGACAGATACTGACATCCACGGTGGAAATATACATAAAAAACACTTTTCCTGTTTTGGTTCTGTTAGGATTTTCAAGATGATTTATATGAGCTATATCCCAGAATATTAAGAGAGATTTTTTTTTAGGAAAGTCTCCAATCTACTGGCTAAAGCCCACATAGTGATGGCATGGCTTTTTAAGCTTCTAGACTGAAACTTCATGATTCACAACCTTTGAGTGAAACAGAGGTCCAGCTGTGGACGTAGTTTAAGGCAACAGCCCAAACTCTCCCTCTCCTTGTGGGACATGCTGGAAAAATCCAAGGTTAAGATATCAGGAAGAGAAATGTGGACCTTAGCGTGTCTGGTTCATTCTTGGGTGCAATCTCCAGATGCTTGAAGGTTCCACGTTAATCTGTTCTAACATGTAAATGCCGCTATAACCAGCAAGGGAATGTCCACCCATCATCCTGTTCAGGAAGGAGACGGGTTCTGTGGTGGAGACAGGAACGGGTCCTGCTGTGAAATGCATATACACCAGAACCAAAGCCGAAGACCTGGCTGCTGAAGCTAGCAAGAGACAGTCCTGTACTGATATGGGCTGAAAGGTCACTCAGGGGAGAAGAAGCAACATAAAAACCAGACTCTAGTTTGCAGATGTCCTCTGCCACAAAGACCTACATTTTCTTAGATATGTCCCCTGGGCTGAGGACACTAAAACCAAAGCAAAGTCAATGTTTGGGAATGGCCACCATAGAGTCCTGATCTCAGTGCCAGAGAACATTAGTGGGCAGATGTGCAGGAAACCCAGAGTGTTTAACCCACGTCTGAAGTGGAAGAGCTATTCTACCAAACCCTGTAAAAATGGATGGAAACTAATGGATGGGTTTAAAAGAAAGTTGAAAAGAAGGTTCTCTAATTATTCTGGCATTTAGCAGATAGAAATCATCACTTTGGCTTTTTTTAAGGTGTAAACTGTTCCACTGTTCAGAGATTCCTGAATAATCTTGATCCTCACGTCCAGACATCTCACACTAAGTTTAAAAAGCAAACAAACAGAGATGCATCCTGTCAAAGACTGCGGCCACGAGAGCAGACGTGTCCCTGTACCTGAGCACATGGTTTCGGCTGAAGTCCGGCTGTCTCTCCTGCAAAATCTCAAAGATGTTTGGTTGTCGAAGAAAAGCCACGATCTTGTCGTTGTAAGCTAAATGAGACAAGAAACGAGTGGGAGAGTCATTCAGTAAAAAGAGCAACAAAGATTACAAAAAAAAGTTTAAAAAGCAGAATAAAGCATCAGTTTAGGTAAAACCTTAAATGTCACCTCCCTCATTATGGATATTACACTTAGTGTGTTTCAGAAGGAGACACTGACCATATTATAACAGTTCCTTCTAGCCCTGATGGGCTCTGATGCAGACTTTTACTTCTTTAAAACCTTCTTAAAGGGTGTAGTATATCGCAAGATTTAATTAACAAAAACTAATTGTGAAAGTATGGAACATAAGTAAATTATAATTGCTTTTAAGCCATTTTAGGACACACCCCTGACACAGGAAGGCGGTACCGTGATGATGACCCAGCACCTACAAAGCTGCTCTAAACAGTGTTGGTGGGAGCATCTCCATCTTCCCCAGGTTACTTGTGCTAAATGGATGTAGAACATGCTGCAGCTCTGGTCTCTTTTTATGTTAACGCTCTGATTTTCTCAGGTGAGCTCAGGTAGAATGAAGCCAGGCAGTCTAATAACGCTACTGTACATACTGTAGCTGCAGTGGAACTCCATGAGCTCCACTGAATTGTTTGCTGCCTTGAACACATCCAGTAGTCTCCCTGCAGCAGCTGCGTGCTTGGCAATTCCGACCGAGAGTATCACTTTACACAAGACTAAAGTCTACAAAACAAGCTTGATTGATTGGTTTTATGAACCGGAACATCGATTCATTTTTTAGGAAGATTGTTCTAAAGTCCAAAAGAGGAACATCCAACATCCTCAAGGGTAACTACTACTAAAAAATGGAGTTAGCAGAATTCCTATCATTTGAGTTACATGACCCGAAGCAAAGACAGACGCTACGCCCATATGGATGTGCTCACTTTAATCATCTTCATTAAATTCATTCAGCAGGTCGCTTCTTTCTCTAAGCTGTCTTTTGTCAATCTATGTTCACCGAGCACCATGTGGTAAACAGGATTCTAATTTTAAGTTAAATCTGCCAGGTTTCATTTATGTCCTCCTTGGAAGTTGGATTAGCTCTGGGCTTACTTCAAGAAATCAGATTATTTGACTTAAGACTCGATGATGTCTCCATAAATCCTGGTTTAAAATGGGATTTGCTCCCCCTGCAAAGAATAGTAGACCAGTCACTACAGGACAAGGATTTTTTCAGTCCATGGGGTCAGCAGGAAAAGAGAAAACGCTGTAAAGTTTAATACCAAGGCTATAAAGCAAAAAGTAGCACATCAGATATTTCTTTTAAGGTGCCTGACAGCGGATGTGTGATTGCATGTTTGTCTGTCTGAATACTGACCCACAGGGACGACCTCTTGGCACTGCCCCCGGTTAGCAGAGGTGAAGGTACTAGACGGTCGTGGCAAGACGGGAGGACCAGGATGACGCGTGTCTTCACCCACCTGTAAAGACAGGAGGACGTGTAGAAGACAACAGGAGTTTGTTTCTGATGCGCTCTCGGTGAAATCTTAACATGACATGATGTAGAGACAAGGTATTCAGGCCTTTTTAATTGTCAGACAGATCTGTGACCTGTTCATTTCAACAACTGATGAACAACAGATTGTTGCTCTTTAAAACACGCTTTTCACTCCTTAACTTCAGGAATATCCAGCTAGCGCTGACTGCACCTCTGTATCACTTTATCACATGTGTTATTCTACCGTAAACACATGAAAAAATAACCATGCTGGCTTTCCCCCTTTCTGTCTGGGTTTCCTATAATAATTTATTGGGGGCTCGTCTGGGATATCTCACATGATTCTGCACTCAAGATGAAAGCCAGCTATTCGTGGTGCGCTGATACCTGTTTCAAAAATAAATGAGTTTCTGACAACATACCACGGCCGTAAGCACCGTAAAATGATGTTGGACTAAGTTGGCTTGCCCACATGTGAAAAACATGTGGGCAAGCCCCTTATGTTGCTTTGCTGCTATGTGTGAGGGACATATTGGGCTGTAATAACCCCTAACATGTTGTTTTTCGATGACAAAGGACGGCGTGAATTCGCAGCTTCTACGGTCTTACCAGCTGCCGCGGGCTGACCTCCCCAGCGCTGTGGCTGCGCTGCCGGGTCAGGTGTTGCCGGTGGGCCAGGACGCTCGGCCGAGAGCTCTGAACAGGCAGCCGGGGGTCGATGAAGGTGGTGGCACGGCAGTTGTGGTCCACAAAGAAAGGCTGCAGAGGCACAAAATGTCATACCCTTATGAGTTTTTTCCAGACCCCGACCCAGACCTGTGGAGACAAAGTAACTGCTTTGTTTGGCAGCCGGACCTTGCCGCTGTGGTCGTGCTTCATCTCCCAGCCTCTGGGCAGCTCCAGCTGTTTGTTGGCGAACATGTTGAGGAAAGCCACCAGGTCGCGGTTGTGCTGGTAGCGCTCAAAGTGGTGCGCATCTCTGCGAACCTTACTGATCATATGCTTCAGACATGTGTTGGTGGTGAACATGCGGTAGGCACTCTGGGTTCACAGGCAGACAGAGAGTCACAATCAGAGTGTGTCACCAGTCATGTAAACAGACGAGTAACAACCCCTGGTCAGAGTCTGGAGAACTAACAATGTTGTATAACTATGCCAGGGTGTGGCAATTACAGTAGAAACCAGCTGTTTACATACAGTTATAAGAAGAATATCTGATAGAGAACTGGACTAAAAATTTCCTGTTTTAGATCATTTAGGATCACCAACAGTGTTTCTGTTTGATAATGCCAGAATGAGAGATTACTTTTTTTAAAGAAGTTTGAATATTACTTTTTAGAAGCTCTAACTTTGGTATTCTGGGTAACCAGCCTCTGTAAATGACCCTCTTTGGCAGTCTCTGAGCGGCCCTATGAGGGACAGGACACCTGTCCAGGTCTACCCTGCCTCTTGCCCAGTGAAGAACGGCACCAGCCCACGGCCGTGAGCCACTAAGGATAAACAGATACGTATGATGGATAGATGTCATCCTTGACCTAAAACAGGCCATGTTTAGTCTGATAGTGAAAGAAAAGGCGGTCTGTGGTGATAAGAAAGCTTCGGAGTGAAGATTCAGTACCGCCAGCTGTTTTCTTTAGATAGACAATGGTTCACTTTTATGATCCACCGAGTCTGAGTCTCATGGGTTACATCTGGACTGGTGGTTTACATACAGGGTTGGAATGCAGCACAGTGAAGAAGTCGGGGCTGGTGAGGAACTTGGCGCTGGGGGACTGCAGCAGCAAGGAGATGCGAGACCTGGAGCTGGCCTGAGCCCCGCTGGTGTCCCTCCGGAGCTCTGCAGGGTGAAACGCACAACGTCAGGAACAAAAACGGTGGAAAAAGATGTTTGAGGAATGAGGAATAATATGCCAAAACCTCATAATGCATTTGTTACTTCAAGGCTGGACTATTGTAATTCTTTACTATCAGGAATTCCACAAAATGCAGTTCAAAGCCTTCAGCTGATCCAAAATGCTGCAGCAAGAGTTCTGATGAAAATCAACAAGAGGGATCATATTTCTCCAATTTTAGCTTCCCTTCATTGGCTTCCTGTTAAATCAAGAATAGAATTTAAAATTCTCCTTCATATATCAGAGCTCTGATTACCTCGTATGTTCCTAACAGAGCACTTCGTTCTCAGACTGCAGGTCTGCTGGTGGTTCCTAGAGTCTCTAAAAGTAGAATGGGAGGCAGATCCTTTAGCTATCAGGCTCCTCTCCTGTGGAACCAACTCCCAGTTTTGGTCCGTGAGGCAGACACCCTGTCTACTTTTAAGACTAATCTTAAAACTTTCCTTTTTGACAAAGCTTCTAGTCAGAGTGGCTGATGTTACCCTGAGCTACCTCTATAGTTATGCTGCTATAGGCTTAGGCTGCTGGAGGACATCAGGGTCTATTTCTCTCTCTCTGCTGAGTTCTACTGTTCTTCAATTATGCATTATGTGTTGTCATTTCTGCTTTAACTTTCTGTTCTCTCTCTTTTTTCTTCATAGTAGGTACACCTGGTCTGGCGTTCTGTTAACTGTGACATCATCCAGAGAAGACGGCTCACCCGCTACTACCATCTAATGTAGAACAGATTACTAGATCAATGTGTGCTTCTGTGCTTTTTTGTCTCTCTTGTTGTGTCTCTGTTCTGTCTTCTGTAACCCCAGTCGGTCGAGGCAGATGACCGTTCATACTGAGCCCGGTTCTGCCGGAGGTTTTTCCTTCCCGTTAATGGGGAGTTTTTCTTCCCACTGTCGCTTCATGCTTGCTCAGTATGAGGGATTGCAGCAAAGCCATGTACAATGCAGACGACTCTCCCTGTGGCTCTACGCTTCCCCAGGAGTGAATGCTGCTTGTCGGGACTTTGATGCAATCAACTGGTTTCCTTATATAGGACATTTTTGACCAATCTGTATAATCTGACCCAATCTGTATAATATGATTGAATTTGACTTGCATAATCTTTCAATCTGCATAATCTGATTGAAAGCGCCTTGAGATGACATGTTTCATGAATTGGCGCTATATAAATAAAATTAAATTCAATTGAATTGAATTGAATAATAACTCTTTAGTGAACAAACCCTTCAATGCACCGAATTTTCTTTCCATTTTCCAGTTATGTGCTAGTTTGCGCGGTTTAAACACATTGTGGTTCTAACAAGACAAAATGTAGGACCTTGAGGGGTATGTGTGTTTTTCTCAAGGCGCTGTAGTGAACGGGTAGTGGACTACCTGGAACAGAGGGATGCATGTCAGTCTCATCCCCAAGCAGCTCACAGGCTGGCTGATCCTCCTGTCTGCTGTCGTTCGTTATCGTCCTTCGGATGCTCTGATACCTGCAGATGTGGATTCATGTCTCAGTTAATGCTAAATATTAGCTGAGAATAGTGTACAGGTGGAAAAATGGGTCAATTTTTAAATTCTTTTGCCATTAAATGTCATGTTTCACTTTAAAAAAGTTATCTGCACTGGTGGACACCTTGTTAGAGCTATTCCTAAGTAGGACTTTTAGAGGCAGTGATAAGGGGTGTCTGCTCGTCCAATCAGAGAAAGAGAACAACCTCCTAAGCTCTCATCCTCCCAGGAAATCTGGGATGACTGCGGCCTGTGCCACACCTGGCACCGGGGTGTCGGCTCTCACCTGCGGTTCAGCTGCTCCATCTGCTGTATGGAGCTGGACCTCTGGAGAGTCTGCGGGGCGGGGGGAGCGGTGGGCCGCTGCCACGTCGTCGTTCTGTTCACGTGATCCACGTAAAAGATGCGGCCGTGGCTGTCGATGCGAGCCTCCCAATCTGGATGAGGAGGACAGCGGGGAAAGGTTGCCGACTGATGGCCGACGACACAACCAGCCACACACTCACAACATGCAGGTAATGAAGGTAAGCAGGCAGGAAACATTCTGCTCCTACATTTGACCCAATCAAACTAACAGCAAAGACTCCAGAGAACTAAGTTAGAGTTAACAAGCACCCTCGCTTTCACTGGGACATCATACTGAATTCCTGCTCCCTCTCTATTTTCATTTTAACAATGTTTGTAGTAGGTATTCTGCTGCTGTAGTACATGTCTTCTGCCAGAAGGTGGCAAATCTTTATTCAGAAGTAACATCATCCTGCAAGTGAAGCTTCACAGCTACTCTGAAAATGTGTCCTACAAAAATAAAAGCATGGCATGTTGTGAACGTTCCCGTAGATTCCCTGTAGGACATGCAAACACCCACTAGGTGGCAGAGGCTCATCTACTCTCTGATAGCGGCTGATGTCATGGCGGATGGAGGGCAGCGATCGAACAGACTGATGGCCGTTGACCTGAGCTGTGGCCCCTGCATCAAACATACAAGACCTGAATCAGTCACAGCTCGCCAACATCTCACATTTTCATGGGTATTAATGTACACTTCAATAAGACATTAGATACACTGCATGAAAAGCAGCCTGTTTCTCACCGCCCGACATTAAACGCTTCACGTTTCAGATCAGGTTAGAATTACAAAATCATTTCCAGCAGCTACGTGACAGAATAATGAGACATCTTTGAAGATTTGTTTTGTTACTTTTGTCCGTTTCAGAAATTCTCTCTTTCATTATTCTGGCATTTAGGAAATCAAACTAAATTTGATAAATCCTCACAGACCTGAAACAGGAAACGTTTAGTCTGGTTTATTGCCAGGAAGTGAAGAAATAAAGGCCCTGAGTTGTTTTATACAGGGTGTGTATTATATATATATATATATATATATATATATATATATATGTATATATGTATATATATATATATATATGTTGTCTGCACCATCAACACCAAGTCAAATTCCTTGTTAGTGCAAACCTACTTGCTGATAAACTTGATTCTGATTGTGATTGTGATTGTGTGCTCCAATCGTGGCCTTTCTGCGTGGACTTTGCATGTTCTTTCCATCCAGATGTGGTTTCTCTCCGGGCGCTCCACATCCTCCCACATTGCAGAATGACTGCTGTTAGATTAATTGCTCTGTAAATTGCTCTGTGAGTGTCGCTGCGATGGGCTGGCGACTTGTCTAGGGCGAACCCCGCCTCACGCCCAATGACAAGGATAAGCAGGTATAGACGATGGATGGATGGAAATGATGAAATACATCTGTTTGAAGTACTGTGCGCTAACATCATCCAATAACCCCATCATCCTCGTTTCTCCAGTGCATGCATGGCCAGATGTGACATGGGGGTCTGCTCAGGGCATTGGTCCAGTGCTGCGGTAAAGGCAGCGTACGGGTAATAGAAGTAGGGCTAAGTATGAGACGTCTGCCATCCTTCAGGGTGCAGCGATTGGACAACATTCAGCTGTAGCCGATTTAAAGATCAATGTACCGGCTCCAATATGTACAGCGCATTGTCTTTCCTTAGGTTTCTACAGTTTTTCACTTCTTTTCATTTTTCTTCTCCCTTTAAGTAATTGTTTCAGTTGATCACAGACATTTTCATTAGATCAAGATTACCCGAGTAGGTACAAAAATCTGTTTCAAATGATTTTCTATTTTTTTTAATAAAGGTTTTTTTTTTTTTAAACGATGAAAACCAACCTGGTCCCTTTGTGAAAAATATAAATGGCTCCAGGAACAGATGAGAAACAAAGTCACTGATATCTGTCAGTCTGGAAGAACTACAGCTAACCGCAGAGAGAACCGTTGCCACGCATGGAGGAAATACAGAACGGCGGAGAACCTTCCCAGTCCACCATGACTCTGCGAGTGCAGAACGGACTCATCCAGGAGGTCACTGGAGAACCCAGAACCAACATCTAAACTTCTGCCTCATTGTCTTAGTTAAGGTCAGAGATCATGACTGAATAACAGATCAGAGCTACTGCTCAGAAATAGCCTCCAATGGAGAGTGCTAAGATGGTCTGGGCTGCTTTGCTGTTTCAGGGTCAGGTAGACTTGCTATAGTTAACAGAACCATAAATTATGTTCTCTAACAGAACATCCTGAAGGAGAATGTCCGGCTTTGCTTCAACATGGTTTTTAACCAGGGCACTGATCCAAAGGACATCACCAGGTCCACCCCTGAAGGAGCTCAAAGAAGGCCAATACAAGATTCTGGAGTGGTCTAGTCAAAGTCCGGACTTAAATCCTATTGAGATGTTGTGAAAGCACTTTAAAAAGTTTGTTAATGTTCACATATCATCTACTCTGGCTGAATAGGGACTGTTGTGTAAAATAGAGGATGGATGACAAATAGCCAATGCCTGGTATCACGCTTGGTAGCAGCTGTGGTACAGGGTGACACAACCAACTTTAAGGGGTGATAGCGTATTAAATTATATAATAATTATAATAATTAATAATTATATAAAAAAGATAGAAACTAAATAAATGTCCACCTCCAACTATAACTGAAGGCAACACAACTCTACCACGCCTCCATGCTTATCCAGCCTGTCTGTGAGCGCAGTGAGGGAGCAGTTCTATGGACAGGACAAAAATACAGAGATACAACGGATTCTTTCTATATGAACAAATGAAGATAAGACTAGAAAAGCACGGGTCTAATGGTACTATAATGCTGGAGGAGGAAGAGCATCACACGGATGAGGTGGAAGGAAATGAAAGAAATGGAGACATCTCAGGTTCCCCACATGGGACAGAAATTACTACAGCACACTGCGGCACAACTTTCCCAAATTTTATGCTTTATTTCACTAAATTAAACGGTCATTGTATAAACATACACAACTTAATGAGGAATTAACCTAAAATTAAATAGCTAAATTGAACGTGCCAGACCTCTAAATTGTAGCATTAATGCTTTTTTAAAACTTGTTTTCTTAACATCCACTCAGTGACACACAGTCATGTGGTGGTACATAACCAGACACCAGCAGACGTTCTGAAGGTGTTTTTCTAAAACCCGCTGAGAAGATGCTCTGTAAAGAAAAAGGTGTTGTCCAGGACTACGGTGCCCCTGGAGTGATGAGCAGGACACATTAGGGTGTCCCAGTGGACACCATGGACATCAGCAGCACATAAGTCTGAGTTACTTAGAGGAGTCACTGATTTCTGGGCCCATCCTGCCCCCTCAGTGTAACACTGCTCTGACTCCATGTGCTATATGTCTTTAGATCCTCAGTGCTCTGCTAATCAGAGGGAGCAGCGTCACCTGCGCTGATCGTAATTAGCTGCATGAGTTTCACCTGTGACTCTGCCTATATACCTGCCTCTCACACCCAGTCTCCGCCAGATTCTTGAAAGTCATCGTGTGAGTAAACCGTCCAGTGCTGACGGCATAACGGCCCGTTACGCTGAAATGTGCTGACGAGACGTTTCCCAGGTGGAGTTGTAGCTTGTTATGCTAATTTTCCCCATTCAACCTCCCAGGCAGGTCCCATTATTCAGCTGGTTGTGGACGCAGCTGTATAACTGAATAAGTTGCCTTACCAGATTAAATGTCAGTTTCTAGTGTTGGACTGTGTGAAATAAAATTCTAAATCAATGCGCAGAGTCCGGTGCAATTTATAGTCAGAAGTAACTTATATTAAGGAATATGTTATTTCCTGTTTATAAAGCATTGATTGACTGATGACACTTATATTCAGGGATAACATGTAAATCACTTGTTTAATTTGCACCTTAAGGGAGTTCACAAGCTATCAAGCAGCTAACGATCCCTCCCACAAACTGCAATCTGCTAGAACACTAGATCCAGTGTCCACAGAGACCAGGACTGAGAAGGAGCTGAAGACAGAACACCTTCACGTTTTAATGGACATTTGTCCAGTTTAAACATTACTACTTTGTACAAAATAAATGAAAGACAGAGGGGGGAGGACTAACCCAACATCCTTCAACATCATATCAAAACTGGAATGGCTGGATGTTCCAATTAAACTGGGTTTAGAATAGATAACTTCAAGTGTCTGCGATCACCTTCCTGAAGGCTTTTACGTTAACAGCAGTGAACATTTGCACACATTAAAAACTTCTAATCTGTGCCAGCAAACCAACCAATTTAAATGAACTCTACCAATTCAGCAAAGAGGACGGATTAACTGCCAGCCTATGATCATACCATACCCTTGATGATCCCTACCCAAAGTGCGTGGCTGAGGGGGACCGACGTGAAGCCCAACTAAGCATGCTGATGTTATCCACAGAGCAATAACTGAGAAGAGGGTTAAGGACCCTGAAGGTTAGTTCAAGAACCTCACCAAGCTCTCCATCACCAAGCAACGTCCTGCTGTCAGTCAGTGGAGCCCCCGCCTCCTCCTGGCGCTGTGCACGGGCTGCAGACGCCTGCATGGACTGCCTCCTCCACACCTCTGCTCCTTTGGGCCGCCCTTCCTCGTCCCCGCCTTCAGCCCTGGAGCCTTACGGAGACAGAGACAACAGCTGTGTGAGGGACTGACTGCACTAGGTGCTGCTATGTTCCTCTCTACTCGCTCAGGTAATCTGCAGCAACATTTGCTCCTTCCTTCCTGCTTCATCGTCACGTTTATTCATCCAGTCGCTCACAGCATTCTTTGTTCTCTGTTTTCTAAAATCATCCACCACAGACACGGTTTCTTCTCCGAGACCGTCTCTCTGATTAACACCTTTAGAGCCCAAGTAGTCAGAACGACCGCTGTGGAACAAAATAAGTAGGCTGCACTTCCTCCTGTCTGTATGCTGTGAACCAAATTCAGTGATGGTGCACAAAGCAGATTCTGATTTCATATACAGGTGAAAGTGTATTTTAAACTGGAGGAGGGACTGCTGAACAGCCGAGGACTGGCTGGGCTTCCTTAAACATCATTTAAATACATCCCGTCTTAAAACTATCCAAGGCATGGGGAGTGTGTTGAAGGTGACCACTGCTGTTCCCACTGATGATGATGATGAAGACACCGTTTCCCTTTAAGTCGACTTACAGGCTGTCCACAGGTTGCAGCATCCTGTGAAACCACCTACCAGCTTCAGAACTGCCCGCTCCTCCCACGGCGCTGCTGCTGCTGCTGCAGCTCGGAGCGCATGCACCAACCGGCCCGTTTGCCTCGCTGCTCGATGACTCCGCCCCTTCCTCCTCCGCTTTTGGAGCAAGTTCTTTTCTTGTTTCGACCTCCTGGTGGCAGAGAAGGAGATGATGCAGCAGAACTGTTTAGACGCCCCTGTAAGATGCGAGCTGTTGACTGTGGAGTCAAAAGAAGCCACTCTGCTTACTTGAATAGGTGAAAGAGGACCAAGCGAGGGGCTACAGGTCCCCATCCTGCTGCTCTGCTCCTGACAGGAACATTCAGGGACTGAATCCTCCTGTGGGTCGGCTGCAGCAGCCTCACCGGCAGGCTTTTGGGATGAGGTTTCTCCAGCTGTGGAGGGTTCTCCAGTCACCGCCCCAGTAGCCCCTTCAACCCCAGCTACAGATGCTCCGCTTGGAGCACAGTCTTCATTTTCCCCTCCGTCAGCTGCTCCTTCATATCCGGCCTCTGGAGGCCCACCCTGAGGCTGAGCAGCAGCGGAGGCACCTTCTCCTGCGCCAGCGTCTTCCTTTAATCCCTCGCTCTGCAGTGCAGCTGGCCTGCTCACAGAGTCTGAGCTCGGCTCCGTCCTGGTCTCCTGCGACGGCTCCCTGTGCTGCCCCCCCGGGTCCTCGTCCTCATCCGAGTCAATGTGCAGCATGGCGTTGAGCCGCGTGTCAGTGGGAAAGCTGGAGCGCAGCTTCGGCAGGGGCCCCACCGAAGGTCGGTCCCCGGGACCTGTGGGGCCCTCGAGGGCATCAAGGTAGTCGTTGAGGGACACCTGTCGATGGGCGTGGAGCCCCGGAGCCGCAGGGGGCGGGTCGCCCCCACCCGCGTGTCCAGGCTCCTGCCACACGCTGTCGTCGCCATAGCAACAAACGCCGTTCACCAACAAGGGGCCGTCGTCAGAACCCGTGGGGGAGGGTCCAGCTGTGACGCGGGACGATGAGGAAGCCTGAGGGAGGTCTTCATCATCAGACGGGCTGCCGGGGTCTCCTCCGCTGCCCAGGATGGTCCCAACAGCATCTGGGGAGGCTTCTGAGGAGCAGAGGAGGGGGGGGGGGGGTAGTGTGGGCTGGGTTTCATCATTTTAAAACACAGTTCACCACAATGGAAACTTTTCATTGCGATGGGCTTCAACGCTGCCTGACAGCCACCTCTGACGTGCAGACAGACAAACACACCTTCGTGTCCGGAGGAAGTGATGTCCACGCTGAACTGAAGCTGGCCACTGACGTGGTCCGTGGGGAGGCGGCGACACAGGCTGTAGCTCACCTGATGATCCCTATAGGTACACACACACACACACACACAACTTTATACTGAGCTAGAATAAAATCTTATTCACAGAAGATGTCAGAGCCTGAAGCTGCTGACTGAAACCTTGTTTGGTTCTGCGTGAGCATCAATTAAGTTCCTTAAAGGTAACGGTGCTTCTGTGCTAATTCAGTTCCTGTCTGCAGGCCTCGATTAAACTGCTTTCAGCCGTTGGTATCTTATCTAGTTGTGTCGTTAGAACCTTCTCTTAAACAGCAGGGTATTTAAAGGTTTGATAATGTTTTAGTGTATTTTTAAATGCAAACCTATTAATCAAATTTCATGGTTTCAGGAAGTGTCTTTTGTTCTGTCTTAATGCAGCTGTGGTTAAAGCAACACCCAGCGGATCCATCAAGACACCAGTCCAATTCTGGATTCCAAAGAGAGGAACCATAAGCATCTAACGCCTGTGGTGCATGAAAACAGCTGGCGTCGCCCCGGAGAGTCGACCTCTGGGCCACTGTGCTGGGATTCCCCCATCCAGTGAGCAAGGCACCGGGTCGTTCAGAACGGCACATCCAGGGGCCCGATTCACTCCGAGTTGATGCAAATAGACCCAGGCCAAAAACAAGGCGTGCCTTATCAGTTTATTGAGGACTGCTTTCTTTTGTTGTCTGAACCTGGTGGACCCGAAAGACCTTCCTCCTTTTAAATTCTGACTTTTGTATCTTTTCAAAGCCTTTCGGGAGTTTAGAAGCCTAAATTATGCAGAGGATGACTCAGATCAAATGTTAAAGTTGGACCTCCAACCAGCTAATAATCAATATTTCATTCATCAAGTTATGGCTGTATTATTACAGAGTTCTGCTAAACAAGTAAAGCACTAAAAAGACTCTAAACATCCAGCTGGAACAGGACTGATGAAGGAAGGCTTTCCTCCCTGGCAGTGAGCTCCACTGAGACTGAGAGACTTTTAAAACTGAAGAAGATAAAGAGAACTTTTACCGGAAAATGATGATATTTTTTGTGCAGAAAGAGCGCCGCATGGACTTCATTTATAAGTAGAGGTAAGACAGCGATAATTATTCACGTTTTGTTTTTGTGATGAAATGTGCGTAATGTGGGCTATAGTTTTAAAATGTGTTACAAATGCAGAAATCCATCATAACTCATAAACTGTTACCAATCAAATGACAAATAATTTAGTTTTATTTTTTTTCATCAAAGAATCAATATATTTTTCCATGTATCTTGGTGAATTGATTTGGCTCAATCAGTCTCCTTCAGCACTTTGCAATGAGTCTACTCTGTAGAGTGTATATATTTGACTCTGATGACGTCAGTGCCTCACCAGCTATGAACCCTACTCAGACACTCAGTCACTATCCACCTTCTTCCTTGGTCTGCTCTGGAGGACAGGGCCCACGCTGGCTGAGACAGGCCAGCCAGCCATGCCCTCCAAGCCACATGGGACTCGGACTCAGACGTCCACTCCTTCCTGGGACTCTCGAGGAGAGAGTCCGCCCTGCACCAGCCACCATGCGGGCCTCATGGGGCCCAAAAGACCCACAAGCTGAGTAAAAATGCTCCTCTCTGAAACTCAGTTCCCGCTGTTTTGTTGGGACAGCAATGGGGAGAAACTCGTCGTCTGTGGAGCGGAGAACTCGATTGAGTTTGGAGATTCACCGACCCAATCGAAGCTAAATTGCACTCTGACTTCTGCACAACCAGCCGTGAAGTAAAGAATGCAGCTTTGTTTGTTTTTGTCAGCTGTTGCAGGAAAGCGGACGTGACACGGTGGATCGGTGGCCTTCCCTCACCAGACAAGCTGAGAGCTCAGAAACTGTATGCAGGACATCGGGCAGGCTTATCGCGACGGTGTTGTGGCTGGCCGCATGTCTGCTGCTGCTAAGCAGCTAGCCCGCTGCCCAAAGAACCAACGTCTCCCCTGCTTTCCACTGCTCTTCCTTGGTTGGCCAAAGTGAACCGAACTCACACCGAGGCACCGACAGGTTTGGCAGAGGATGAGCAGGGAGAGTTACATGATCTGTTTGGAAAGCTTGTGTAACGCCTACATTGTGTATTTAAACACAGGGAGCTAACCAACATAGCTTCCATTAGCATTTTGATACCATGTCATTTTTATGGTTATAACAAAGGTTATCTCCACAAGGGCTTCATACATTGATAAGATATTAATGTTTATGTTATCCGGCCCACTCGCTATGGCTAAAAATAAAGCTGAAGTCTTTAAAGATAGCGCTGAAGGTCTGCTAGCCAAACAGCTATTAGCTTCCGGTTCCCGGATAGGCACAAAAAAAAGCTAATTTCAAGCATAAGGCTTGTTCGTTTCGGTCCGCCATCGCTCCATAGTGCTATGAGCGTTATTACCGCATTAGTATGGAATATTAATGTCGATTTAAAGCCATTTTGTTTAACTTTAGGATTAGCCGATTTTAGTGACCAATCGCTACAGTGACCCCTAGCCTGCCGGAGGTATAATTGCATTAATAAAATCGTCCCTAAAGTTAATGATTTTACTGAGCAAATCACTCTTTAAAATGTTATTTCCTCAAATAATGTCTTGTGTAACTCGGCATTTGCATTGAGAATGGATTGAAACACATGCCAAATGTTGTTCTAAATTAGTTAAGCTAATTTAACTCCATTCCATGATCTTTAAGTCAGATCTGTGAACAAGGATTCACTGAGTTATTCTGATCATGATCAACCACTTTTGTTTTGTCTTTTGTTCGGTTTGTTCATTGTAAATAGTTCCTTAGCTTAGCTTTTTTTAATCTTAATTTTGCCTAGTAGTTTAGTTAAGCCTAGTAGAGAGGATTTGTAGATATAAATATAATGTTAATTCAGATAAACATCATTAATTAGTGATGTTCTCTGGATGATCATTTTATTTCTGTTATTAAATTCTTGAACTTGAAGAAGTTGCCACTCCTTTATTCTATATGTGTGCAGAGATTGCTGTTAAAAGATCGCTGGTGCTTGAATTCATCCCTTTCAACTATTGTCCTGATATCAGCTTAAGAGCTGATCATCACCAGACAATACTTAACAGACAATGAGTAATTTATGAAACATTAAATAACTTTAAGCAGTGTATAATTGCACAACAACCTACAACAAATCACTTTCTGAATCGTTTTCCTCATTTAGTCCAGATGAACAGGTTTATCACCAGCTTCCTCCTAATTTGTGTTGTACACATAAAACCTAAACCAATTTACAGTTTGAAAGTCAAAGGTGCAAAGAGAAATGACTTCATAATTTCCATTTAAATGATTTGGCTGGTACTTCTTCCAACAACAGGGATAAATATCTGCAGACACATTATGTATTCCATGCGGACAACGCTCTTTAAACGTAGAAGTTCTGCAGGACGGTTTCACAGTCTGTGTGTGAGCTCACTCTACTGCTGGCCCCTCAAGGAGTCTCTGCACGGGGAGGATCAGCTGACCCAGAAAGCGCTTGATGATTGGTCGGCTCTTGGCAAACTTATCCTTCACTTCAATCTCCAACACATCAGTCATCAGAGCCACAAAGGTGTACTTCTACAGAAAACAGATACAAAACATGCATCCTATTAAATGACGAATATAAATACGAATATAAAGTATATTCTGAGATTAAAGTCCCTCTGATACTGTTTAAGTGTCTAACAGCAGACTTGCCCCATTCAACATGGCGGATGCTCTGACGCATCCCCAGCATAGGTAGAACCCGCCCAACGAGGCGTCTACGTATATAATGTCTATGGTCCAGGGCATAAAATCTGATTTTACAAAGGCCATCACCACTTTCATTCAGCAGAGGGCGCTCAAGGACATGTTATTGCTTTCCTTTAAGTGGCGTAACAGAAAATCAGCTGATATTGAGATACTATGTAAAGCCTTCTACACCAAGGCCATGCAAGAATGGCTTCCAGTGACGGGAGGAGCATCAAGACTCACTTAGCACTTTTGAAAAACACCACCAGGTGGTATTGAGGTGTGTCAGAGCAGATGTGCGCTCACCTCCCCGTGCCACACAGGGTTGATGGTGTTGGCTATAATGGTGGAGCGCCTCTCTTGGCCGTGGTGAGTGAATTTGGGGAGGCCGCTCCTCTTCCCCGGCTGGATGGACATCTTCAGGTACGGGTCCGGGTTGAAAAACATCCCCTTCTTCAACCCAGACGCCCGGATATCTTGAACAGGAACAATTATAAGCATCATTGTTGTCAACATCCACAACAGTTCGGTGGGGGTGCTCCTCTTACCCGACAGGGTGAAGCTGACGAGTTTTCGGCAATGCTCACTTCCTGACTGGTCCTCCACTTGCCCTTCACTCCTCACCTGATGTAGATGAAGCAGCAAACACGTGTAAAATAGAGATTTCAGTCACTGCTCACTTCACCTCCTCAAACAAAACTAAAATCATGGAGCCGTTCCTTTAGCAATGGAGAAAAGAAATCAGAGCAATGGAACATTCCACAGCCACTAGGCTTAGAGTTTCATCCCAGAGCTACGTCTCTATGCCATGAGCATTCACCAAGTGATAGAAAACATAAACGTGATGCTCAATGCTTTTCTAAATTTGTCTTCTGGGTGCGTGTTAATGAGATAAACGTCAGTGAGAGCTTTCAAATGTTGCATTTTTGCTAGAAGTGCCTTTGTTCACTCAAAAGTCACAAAAGACATATAGTGTAAATCACGGCAGTGGCTCTATCAGAATCATGGAAATATGAACCCAGAGAAGTAAAGACATCTGACGGACGAGAAGCCATGCCTCTGCATAACGACGCTTGCTAAGGTATTATCAGCTCAACAAAGACTCAGCAAACATTGGCAGCAGGTGATCCCTACAGGCTGACCTCTGCATCCTCACAAGAGTCTGGCTCTGTGTTGACAACGAACAGAACAACCACAGCCAAGCGGGTTATGGGTGAGAAGGAAGTATTAAGTCACACACTTACTGGTACTCCCGGGTTCTTCACCGTGATGCAAGGAGTTGTTGCCCTTAACGCTCCACTTACGCCGTGATAATATTTGAAACAGATCTTTGTCTCAGCTGTAAAGAGAACCCAAACAAACATTCCTGCACATGAGAAAGAAATGAAACAATTCATCTGCTTAGCAGAAAAGCATCAAACCAAGCAGGTTCTCTGTGATTTCCCCTTAAACCTGACAGCTGGTGTTGCCCACCCTGCCATTAATGTTTATGAAAGCCGCCAACTAGTCTTCAGCATCACATGGGAGGAGCTGCCATCCAGGTGTGCATGTAGGATAGCTTTAAAGATGGATTTTGTATCAGTCGCATTTAGGTCAAGACTTTAACTAGGCCGTTTGCAAACCCTCTTTCTGAGACGTTGAAATGCTGTGATCAGTTTACACCAGATTTAAAGAGACACACACCTTCCACAAATCTTATCAGTACGCAGAATATTTTCCTGGCAGCATTGTGGATCATGAACTTCTTGGGCTTGGGGGACATCTGACGATCTTTTTGAGGTTTTTTTTGGCTTTCGGACCCTCCTGTGATTGAAATTTTCTTTCAGATTGTTGAATGATGATCTTTGACTGAGACAAGGAAGCAAAGCTCTCGAGGTTCCTTTGTGACTTTTAATGGATGAGCCTTTAATGAGCTCTCATCATCATGAGTAAGTTAGGTTAATCCATGTTTTCTGTTTCTGGATAATGGTTCTCACTGTGTTTGTCTAGAGTGCTAAAGCCTTCAAAATGGACTTGTAAGCCTTTCCAGACACTGAAATATCTATGACTTTGTTACTTGTTGTTCAGGGCGTGATCTTTCAGACTTCTTGATGTTGTTAGATTCTATTTAAGTGGTTTCTTGTTTCTATGGGTCAGGCCTGGGCATGGTTTGTGAAATTGAATCAGAAATTTGATTAGTTACAGTTAATTCATGATTTGATGAGGGCGGCAAACACATTTCCAGATACATCTGAGACAGTTAAAGCTTAGATGACAGAAGAAGGATTCTGGCAGCTAACCGCATGAAGTCATAGCAAGCGCTGAGAGATATGGTGCTAAGAAAAGAAGACGGTATCTGGTTTCCAGAGGCAACCGTTGCTGCTGCCAAAGATAATCTTTCATTCTGTCAATTCAGCAGACAGCCTGGAAGTAATAGGAGGAGCAGCCGGGTCCACTCAGATGTCCAACCCACCAACCCGCTGGTATAGTAACTTTTCTAGGCCTGTTTTTAGCCTGCTGAGGTTAGCCAGCAGCAGATCCAAATCTCTGAGTCCTTATTCATGGTAATCATGTTAAAAATACGGTCAAGTGTTCCAGTAGGTGTCAACAGGCCTTTGATCAAGACCTACCTTCAAAACACAATCATTCAGAACATTGAATGGGGGGGGGGGGGGGGTCCTGTTATGGTCCTGCTTTATGACAGCAGGAAATAATGCAGCCACTGATATGTTTTCACTACTGGGGGAGGTTCTTCAGCCAGTTATTTTACTCTATAGTGAGTCGACATATGTGTGACATTTCAAATAATTCCCCTTGTACATTGATAAGGTGCCAGAGAAAGTGCCTGACTGGACAGTTTTCTTTCCAGCAGTATGGAGGAAAAGGTACCACAGGTTCCCCTTCCCCACCTGTTGCTGCACACTGCAGGTCCTCTGGCTGAGGAAAGGCTACTACAATCACAGAAACTAAAGGAGTTCACCCCCCCCCCCCCCTCCCCCTGTTTCAAAACTACTTTTAGCAAGCTACAGCAACATGCCTGTTAATTAGCCAGGTACATACTGGCTACAGGAGCAGACAGCTCAGTAATATTCTGTACTAAGCAGAACCATAATGCTATTATTCAATTCAATTCAATTCAATTTTATTTATATAGCGCCAAATCATGAAACATGTCATCTCAAGGCACTTTACAAAGTCAAGTTCAATCATATTATACAGATTGGGTCAGATTATACAGATTGGTCAAAAATGTCCTATATAAGGAAACCAGTTGATTGCATCAAAGTCCCGACAAGCAGCATTCACTCCTGGGGAACCGTAGAGCCACAGGGAGAGTCATCTGCATTGTACATGGCTTTGCTGCAATCCCTCATACTGAGCAAGCATGAAGCGACAGTGGGAAGAAAAACTCCCCATTAACGGGAAAAAAAACCTCCGGCAGAACCGGGCTCAGTATGAACGGTCATCTGCCTCGACCGACTGGGGTTACAGAAGACAGAACAGAGACACAACAAGAGAAACAAAAAGCACAGAAGCACACATTGATCTAGTAATCTGTTCTACATTAGATGGTAGTAGCGGGTGAGCCGTCTTCTCTGGATGATGTCACAGTTAACAGAACGCCAGACCAGGTGTACCTACTATGAAGAAAAAGAGAGAGAGCAAAAAGTTAAAAGCTAAAATGACGACAGTCATTTCAATGTAATACAATGCAAAACTGGAGAACAGTAGACTGAAGAACAGTAGAAATCAGTAGAGTGAGAAAATTAGACCCTGATGTCCTCCAGCAGCCTAGGCCTATCACAGCACAACTATAGAGATAGCTCAGGGTATGAGCCACTCTAAATATAAGCTTTGTCAAAAAGGAAAGTTTTAACATTAGTCTTAAAAATAGATAGGGTGTCTGCCTCACGGACCAAAACTGGGAGTTGGTTCCACAGGAGAGGAGCCTGATAGCTAAAGGATCTGCCTCCCATTCTACTTTTAGAGACTCTAGGAACCACCAGCAGACCTGCAGTCTGAGAGTGAAGTGCTCTGTTAGGAACATACGGGGTAATCAGAGCTCTGATATATGGTGGAGCTTGATTATTAAGGGCTTTATACGTTAGAAGGAGAATTTTAAATTCTATTCTTGATTTAACAGGAAGCCAATGAAGGGAAGCTAAAATTGGAGAAATATGATCCCTCTTGTTGATTTTCATCAGAACTCTTGCCGCAGCATTTTGAATCAGCTGAAGACTTCGAACTGCATTTTGTGTTGTTATTATTGTTGTTGTTTTTATAAACTGCTTTGATCAAGTTACCTAAATTAAAATAAGAAGGAATATAATATATACTATAATAGACTATGCTAATACATTATTATATTTACTTATTTTACTTATTTACCATTTTCTAACTCAAAGGCATGTTTGACTGTTTTTGTACAGTTTTACCTCAATTGTTTCTGGATTTGAAAATTACAGCCAGTCTGACATAAGTAATAAAAACAAAAAGCATAAAATACTAGATGAGTACACAGCAGAGAGTTGCTGAATTCAAAACACATGTCGTCTCAAGGCACATAACAATAAAAAAGTCAATTAAATCGTACAGACAGATCTCAAGTCAAGTACATCCTTTCCAGATCGTCCTGGTTATTAAACAATAAAGTTCAGCCCGGTATTCAGATTAGTGGAAATGTTTTCTGCCTAAGGAAACCCAGCAGATTGCATTGAGGCATCAACTGCAGCATTCACTCCTCCTGGAAGAGCATGAAGCGACAGTGGAGAGGAAAACTCCCCTTTAACAGGGAGAAACCTCTAGCAGAACCAGAACCAGGCTCAGTGTGAACGCTCATCTGCCTCGACTGACGGAGGGTTGGACAAGACAAGAGTGGAGACAGAAAGAGAACACAAAAGCACTGACCCAGGAGTACTTTCTATGTGAGAGAACAGTAAAAGAGTAATAGCAGTATTAGCTCCTTTAGTGGCTTCATCTAGGAGAGAAACACAGCTAAGCAGATTTGAGCCAGTTTTAAATTCTACAAGATGAGAACAGTACATGTGGTTAGTGGAGGAGAGAGACAGGGGTAAATACTGAAAGACAGAGCCAATGGTATCATTTGTAGAAGGAGAACATTAAGTTGCTGGGAGCAGTTGACCAGCCGATGCCGCCCCCCCCCCCCCCCCATGAAGGTGTCACAGCTAAAGAGAACGTCAGCCCTGATTGAGCTTTTATAAAGAGACAAAAAACAGAGAGAGAACGTAGATAAAGCTGAAATAACAGAAGATCAGAAAAATTGGAGAGTAGTAGGAGAATGTATCAGAGTGAGTGAAAGTAGTCAGTCATTTTTTAGGCCTGCAGCAGCATAGCTAGAGAGACAGCCCAAGATAAGCTAAGCCACTAACTACAGGCTAAATAGAATGGAAAGTTTTAGCCTGGTGATAAAAGTAGACAGAGTGTTTGCCTCTTATGTTATAGAACACCAGACTGTGGCATTAATGCAGCACAGTGGTCAGATCTGCTGGGCAACGTGTCCTGTGAGGAGGAGAAAGTCAGGAAAACGTCTGAGATGTTGTAGAGAGGATCAATGAAACCAGCACCAGATCGTCCCTGCTGAATAAGAAGGCTGCTGAGGACGACACGGTGGAAGTGGAGACTGAGGCTGGCAGAGGAGCGTGAATGGAAAAAATAAATAAAATAAAAAAGTGGCTACATGGTGGGCTCTAAGGTTGCTTCTCTCTAAATCTGAACTCCTCAGAGGGAGTGTGGGCTTCCCAGGCAGACCTGATCAACCAATCAGTGATGGAATAATATCAGAGCCAATTCCTGTTGTACAACCAATGAAAGGAGGGGATACTGTAAATCTTTGACTGACCTTATTTATCCTGACACGTCTCTAGATTCCAAAAATCACTTTTAGACATAAAACTATCCCACAACTTTGGCTATTTTCTCATTATTATTTTTCTAAAATATGTAATCATTTTATTGAATGAAACCAATTCGCCTTCAAGCGTTAATACATCAGGGGCCAACTAGTCATAATTATAATAATTTCGTGGGATTTCAAATCATAAACACTATTATTTATCTTAAATTTTGTGCAGGTCTTGTTCCATTTTTTGGCAGCTTTCAACAAGCAAAGATCATATTTGCTTCAGATTTGGGACGATGCCACCTACGTTGCTTTGACTAGGCCTAACATGGACATTTTGAAAGGAGAAAACCAGTTATTGGCAGAAAAGGTTGAATGTGAGGCGTCTGCATGCGCTACAGCAGCATGTTAATTCTTTAGTAGTTTTCTGCTACCATGTATAACTGCTGAAAGAAGATGATGCTAGAGCAATGACTCCATTGTTTTTTATGGTTGTTTTTCTGTTCCAAGGTTGTTCCTTCCTAGGATGATGAGAACACATTGTTTGCATTCATGGATTTCCCACACTGCAACAGATTTTTGTTGTTTTTTATTACAGCTCCACATAAACACAGAATATTTCACTCACCCTCCATGAAGTAGGGCTCAGGCTCCAGTCTCCACAAAACCTGTCCCTTCTGGGTACCATTCACTCCTCGGTTTTTGGACTCCCAGACGTTGGCCACACATGTCTCATCTGGAAAAACACGCCATGCTTTATTCCAAAGGCTCCATTTTTTCATTATTATTTTAGTAGAAAAACCTTAAAATCTCTTGTTGCAGAGTTTGAAGCTAAGGTTTGCTCTTAATGCAAAGGCAAACGTCAATCCAGAGTGGGCGGCTGTGGCCGTGTGTGGGTTTGCCGAGGCAACAGATTGTATTTACTCTAAGGTTGTGGTTATTGTGCAGGAACCCTGGATTCTAACTTCAGGTCTTTACGTATCTTACAGTGCACAAGCTTAAACAGTGAACCTCTGGTTTCTGCTGATCCTAATTAAATGGTCAACGCATCTGTCCAGGACAAGTACAAAGAAAAAAAAGTCCTCATATCTGGCCTCAGAAACCCTGATAAACTCCCATGTTAATCTGTTTACCTTCATAACTGGGCCAAAAAGAGGGCTGGATTTTGCAGGGGATCAGAATCTGGCGTTTAGCTGATCGTGCTCTAAGCAGAGGGATTACATTTCTCCCCGTGGGCTCCGTCCTCTTGCTCCATTCTCTTTCACATACTTGTCCTTTCTTCTTTACATGTGACTGTTTTAGACCGCAGGGCTAAAGGTTTCAATAAACAGATTCTAGGAGAGCAATCATCTTAAACTACAAATATTCTCAGGTGTATTACTAGGCCAACTATAACATGACGTAGCTTTCATGTGATGTGACACTGTAAAAACGCAGCATCTGTTTTAGTCATGGTTTGCTAAGAAAGAGTAGCTTCTCTAGAACACTGGGTTTAATGGCACATTGACTCCAGGCATGAATCTACCCCTATGCTCCTCATGTCTTTCTGCTGTAGGTAAGATACTGATCACTATAACAGCAGAAACATTATAAACCAGGGCTCTGCAACCTGAGGCTCTGCAGCTTCATACGAGTGGCTCTTTGAACCTTCCACAATGGTTCTTAATAAAAATGATCAATTATTTTTAATTGATTAAAAAGAATTAAATTTTTGTCAAATGTCAACAGCAAATAAAAAGTGCATCCTTCTTCTTTTTGCTAAGGTTTTATATTGTGCTTCATTTCAAAACCTGAAAATAGATAAAAATGGCAGTTCTTTAGTTAAGTGCAACAGAATTCCTATTAAAGGTACTTCAAAAATGATAAGTTGTCATTATTTAAAAGGTCATGTAACATCTCTAAACCTCTAAATGGGTTTTATTTTGCTGGACCAAAGCCAAAAATGGCTCTCTGAATAGAAAAGGTTGCAGACTCATGGTATAAAATGTAAAAAAAGGACGTTTTTTTTTTTTTTTTCAATAAATCACAACTGTGGAAAAACGTAAAGAATCCACAAAGGTTCAGCCTTGGATCCAATCTAACACAAATTCCCAGAGATTTTCATATTGCTCACAGTGACATGGCAATAACTCCATATTTTAATAAACCATGCGGCACTAAGGAGGAGCATGATGCCGTGGGGGTGTCTTTCTGAAGGAGGGACTGGTGCGCTACGCAAAATACATGGCCTCATGAGGAAAAATCTATGTGGAAAGCTGACGTTTTTCTTTGTAACTCAAGAGGAAGACTCTCTGGAAGAGAGAGGTGGAGGTCCAAAGGCCCAACCTAAACCTGGCTGTGAACAGAATCCATCTGCTGCACCAGAGGATCAGTGTGAGGATCTCACCGATGTGATACAGGCCGATCCAGTCTGTGGCGTCCACTTCCTCCTTTATGTCCCACGAGATCACCAGGTGGCCTTGGCCTAGAGTCAGCTGGTACGTAGAGGCAGTGAGCGACGAGCGGCTCTCTGAGGTCACCAGGTCCGTGTCGCTATTGGCCCTCTGGAGGCCCACCCCGGCTGATTCAGACTGCGCCCCGGACGGTGCAGCGGCCGAGGAGGTAGCCGAGGAGGAGGATCCAGCTGTGACCGACAGACTGCCGAGGCTGTCCGGCCCCACCGTGTAGGGCCGACTGTGCGGCGTCCGCCGGCGCACCGCCAGCAGGTGCTCGCGGGCGCTGCCGTTGGGAGCTGAGGCTGTGGGGAGCGGCG
Source organism: Fundulus heteroclitus (assembly GCF_011125445.2). Classification (NCBI taxonomy): domain Eukaryota; kingdom Metazoa; phylum Chordata; class Actinopteri; order Cyprinodontiformes; family Fundulidae; genus Fundulus; species Fundulus heteroclitus. The sequence continues at coordinate 22,450,209 of NC_046384.1, forward strand.
GGGAGGAGGAAGAGGAGGCGGTAGCGGCAGCCGCCATGCCCGCGGCCTGGGAGCAGGGGAAATTAGGAGGTGAAGAGAGCTGGTGGTGGTGGTGGTGGTGGGACTGAGGGTGGTGGTGGTGGTGGTGGTGGAGAGGGGAGGACGGGGCAGAGGAGGTGGAGGTTGAATGGGGACGGGGGCGAGGGGGGAGGACCGCGGTGGTGAGGGATGGGCGAATGGTGGAGGCTGGTGGTGTGGGTCCAGGAGAAAAACAAGGAGCTAGGAGGCCTCAGTGGCTGCTAATGAAAGTGAGGAGAAGTTTCAATGCAGGGTGACTCCGGTGTGAACGTCCAGATTAGGAATTCCCAGGCAAAGATTCCTTTGGCGCAGGAGGTATTCCTGTGGGAGAGGGGGAGGACGCAGGTTCAACTCATTCAGGTGGGCGCATGTAGCTAAATCTGTCCGACACTTATTGAGCCCTTCAGTCAAGCTTCACGTCATTACGAGCACCGCTGTTCCCCGGTCATTAACATGTGGAAGGGCCAAACGGGGTGTTCCTAAGATCAGCAGGCATGCCACTCCTCCACAACCCCATTATGGCTAGAGAACAGGATGGAGGTAGCTAGGGGGGGGGGGGGGGGGGGGAGTCCTCCCTCACTTCTGTCCAGGTGGGGAACGGTGATGAAAGGGTGATGCTATAGGAGGACGGCCAGAACCTGCAGGAGAGAGAGATTAGGGAGGAAGAGAAGAAAGCAGAGGATCAGGAGGTCGTCAGAATAACTCCATCAAATTGGTGCTTCGCTAGATAGCCAACAGAGGAGTCTTCTTCAAACATCTTCAGGAGATAATGAGTCAAATCAAGAAAGGAAACTACTGTTTGATGAGATCATACCTTTGAAAATGAGCCACATAAACTGATCTGACTGAAGGTGCAACTCTGCAGTGCTGATTCATCACCCAGAGCCAGAAAGCTTGTGAGGCTGTGAATGATTGCAGTCTGCAGCTGGAGAGCTGCTTCTGTACCTTGGCTTATTTTTAAAAACCAACGTGGCTTCATGCAGTCGCCTTCTTCTAGTCCTCAAGCTCTCCAGCTAAATTAAGACCACTTTGGACCACCAATCATTAAACTGCCACATACTAGAAATGCAGCTATATTAAACCTTTGGTCCAATCTTGCTATTATGGCCAATAATATTACATATTTGCAGATATTATAAATAGTTCCCTGCCGTTCGGGGACCGTAAACAACCACACCGCTAACACTTGCTTCTCTTCCTCCATTATACCACCCTAAATCCTGCAATGCATCGCTGTCACATGACCAAACAAATACCACATGGGCAACCCCACCCCCACCTTAAAACACATACACAGAGGCCAACAAGAAGGTAGACATTAGTTGTTGACGTTGGCCCGGTTTTACTAATGGGACCGATGCCGACGTGTTAGAAACACGACTAGCATCGGCCGATACCAATGTTGATGCCGATATACCGTGCAACCCTTCCTTTATGAGCATACAATGAGAGGAGGCCATTTTTTAAATCAGAAAGTGAGGGGATGCCCTTCTTCTGGTGGGGTGGATGAGAATATGACTGGAGCTAAACAAAGGGAAACCCTGGAGGGTTGGGAGGCTGCAACAGGCTGCAGACTGGGAGGTGGAAGTTTGCCTACAAGCAGGACGGCGAACCAAAATGCAGAGTCTGAACTACAAAGCCACGGTTTGGATCAATTAAAGGCCTAGTCACAGTCCAAACTTAAATCTAACTAAAAATCCATCACAAGACTTGAAAAATCAATGTTTATGATCTCTGTCCAATCAGACCGACCTGAAGCCGCCATGCAAAGAAGAACAGGCCAGAATTTCAGGTTCTAGATGTTCAAAGCTGGTGGAGACAAACCAAAAAAGACATGCAGCTGGGACTGCAGGGTATGCTAGTTCTCTGAAGCGTGGATTTGGAGGGGATGAATACATCTGCACGTAACACTTGGATAAATGACGTTCCAGTCTGTGGTTGGAACATGAGGAACTATCTGACATATTGTTTGAGCAAAAAGACGGCAGCTGGTATTTCTGGTGGAGTTCAGGCACTGAAACCTCTGGCTATCATTTACTGCTCTACCAAACCGTGAGCCTAGCACTGAGCTAGGTACCAAACCACCTTCTTATGGGCACTGTTCCGCACGTCTTAAACTTTGCTATCGCTCACTTAAATGTTTCTGATCATCCAGCAATGTTTATTATCAAAGATGAACCGCGTAAATACAAAAGCAGTTCATTTAAGTGATGACTTAACTTATTAGGAGGAAGAAAAAAGTTGTCCAAACTAACCTAATATGGAAAGAATGAATTATCCCCATTGTTAATATCATGGTTAACCATATTGTTTTGTTCATTTTCACTGCATCTGGCCTAAAACTAACAGCTTTTCAGAAGAACGTCATGCCTACAGTCCAGCATGACCAATTATCAGCCTGCGACCTGAAGCTCTCCTGGGTTCTGCAGCGCAGCAACACTCCAAGCACACCAACAGGTCCGTGTGTGGAGGCTCTCTAACAGCAAGAGGAAAGTCTGTTGAGGCGGCCTAGTCAAAGATCCCACAGAGAGGCTGTGGGGTGACCTTAAATGGTGCTGGAAGCCCCTTTAATGTAGCTGAATGAACACAACTCTGCAAAGAAAGGCGAACTCTGCAGCAACGGATACGAGTCGCTGGTAGTTTTCTGTTATTAGTTGTCAGTCAGCAGCTTAGGGGCAGTTAGGTGACATTAGGTGACGCTAGCACTGTTGGTTACAACTGAGACCAAGCCTGGATTCTACGGCTGGCGCGGGTACTAAACCAGATGTGGTTTAGTACCCGCGGCTGGAAAAGGGTCCAGGGCCGAGCAGCAGTGAGCTGCTGCAGTGTCCCGCTATCTGGACGCCCTCCTCCGCCGCTCATCTCCAGCAACACCACTGAAGCTCTCTGGGAGGTCAAGTGTCTGTGATCCGGCATCAAGATTAATCCAGGGAATGGGGAGGGCAGATTTAATGGTGACAGAGCGTCGTTCCTAATCCACAGCTTTGCCACACGGCTCCAATCTGCAGCTGGGGGCCTGGCTCCGCTGGCGTCCAGCTGTCCACAGAACAGTCCACTAATCAGGTTACTGGGCCAGCGGCATGGAAATTAGGGTCTCCATGAGCGTCTGCGTGTCGACGCAGAGAAGGTTCTGCTCAGTGGCAGCAGGGGGCAATCGCTGCACCGTGTAGCTGCTTCTGCTGTCACACTCACTGCTTCTACCACTTAAACTCTCATTTAGACCCCTTATAAATCTACAGAAAATCCACGTCGCATTCTAACGGCCATGATGCAGAAACCAACCGTCTGCTCATTGAATTTCAATGCAGACAGGTCAAATTCAACCTAAACTAATGATATGCTAGCCCCTACTAAATATTTGGGACTTAAATCAACTAAAGATAACGAGCCTAGCTCTAACGGGTTCTAGACGTGTGCTTATGGTAGTCTTCCCTGAGGAAAACCGACGTCGCTGGACTCTCAGGTCCCTTCAGCCTTTGTTCCTGGACTGCCCTGCCTTCAGCTCCATCCATCTCTCCATCAACCCTGAGAGGCTCTCCTGCTCTGCTGAAGAAGAGGATCCCCACAGCATGATGCTGCCACCGCCGTGTTTCAGTCTTCAATTCTGCTCTCACCTGCCCAGAATACCTTCCTCTACGTCCACCGGGCCTTTGAGGCTAACTGCAAACGACTAGTATCTTTATTTATTAAGCTTTTTACGGCACTGGTGGCTCGTTTTTCATACAGAGGGCTGACAGGAAAGGGAATACCAGAGACGGTAGAGACATGCAGCAAGTTAAACCCGGGTCGGAGTTAAACCCGGGTCGGCTGCATGGAGGACTAAGGCCTCTGTACATGGGTTGTGTGCGCTAACCACTGCGCCACTGAAGCACGCCTAACGACTAGTATTTATGTGTCAATAGGTTCTCCCACCTGAGAAAGAGAAATCTGGAAAATCACATTTAATCTGCCTCTCACTTTGCTTCATTAAGTGATGCTTGACTTCATCTGCACATTCAGAACTTCAGAAGGAAAATCTGGCCATCCGGACCCTTAGTGTCTCTAAATCCAGCAGGATGCCCCTACTCTGCAGCTTGGAATCCTCCTAACCCCCCCCCCCCCCCCCCCCCCCCCCACACACACACACACACAGGAATGTCCATTATATTCAGAAATAGCTGTTGATCTTGGTCTTGATGCGCCGCTGCAATCCACCTCATGCCTCCCACCTTCGATCTGCCTCCCCCTGCCTCTGGATCTCCACCATCGATGGAAGCCCCTGAGATTCCCACACTAGAGCCCAGATGACATAACGTGATGATGTAAGCCTCTGGTACCCAACACACACGGAGGCTCGTCTGTGGATGTATTTTAGAGCAGCGGCTCAAGCTGCTTCCTTGTGTGGCATCAAAGAAGAATTTAAAGAAATCAGCCGAGATACCAGGGATCTCAATCTGAAGTCCGGTTCCTCCTTGGTTCTGGTTTCCAGATGTCTGAAGGTCCCACATTCATCTGGTGAGACAAGTACATGCAGGAATGAACAGCATGGTGAGCCAGAGGCTACTGTGGACCGCCACAGGAGACCCTTTCTACTCAGTCATTGGCACCTAGAATGAAGCAGCCTGGACTTCCTTTCAACTATCATTTCCCTTTAGAGGAAAACTAAATAGTTTTAATTAGATTAAACGGATTTGAACTTTTAATATGACTGTTTTTATTAATTCCTGCCATAAACTGTCTCTCAGGATCCTGGCATCGAGCACAGAAAGCAGTACTTATTCCATCCTATCTGCTCTGAAGCAGGATACGTTTAGTCTGGTTTATTGTCAGACAGGAAGAAAGGCAAACATCTGGTCTCAACGGCACATTTTTCTCAAATTAGCTCCATTATTTTCCTGAACAACTGCAGCAGCAACGCGTTGGCTTGGTGCGATGCCAGACCTCATATCCAGACTGGGCCGATAACCCACACCCACAGAGTCCTGAAATAACTGTAGCGTGATTGAAGAACAATGAGGCGGTCCCGTTAGAGACGCCAGCTTCCTGTCCCCAACACAAGCGTCACATTCCTGTGTGCCACTCTGTGTGTGTTGATCCCTGATCCCACACCCACCACTGACCGTTCTGTGTCAGGGAGGGTTTCTTGCCTCTTCTGGCTCTTTTCTGCCATTCCTCTGGACGGACAGAAGTGTTTGTTTATTGCTTTGGACACTCTCGGTCCAAACAGCTCTCAGGATGGAGCTGGTACCTAAAGCAGAGCGAATAAAACCAGATTTCTTATTTCTAGTCTGAGCCGGGTCCACCCATAAACACAGAGACCGTTTCTGTTGGATGTTAGCTGTGCAACGAGTGCTTGGCATAACACATTAAAACTCAGGGGTAATCCATCTCACCAATCCCTTAGAGCTAATAAAAATCTAAATTTATATTTTTAGAACACCTAAATATATCATCAGACTTTTTGCCAGATTTTAAACACAGGAATGTTGGCCTGCTGAAACGTCCATGTGCTGGACGCTGTCTGCGCCCAGCGGCTGATCTGGGCTCCTTTTGCTTTTGCCATCCCTGCTGTTTTATTTTGCTATATTTTAATCATGTAAAGCACTTTGCATTGTCTTTGTACTGAATTGTGCTATATCAATAAATTTGCCTTGCCATCCCTGCTGCATCTGCCAGCATGTTTTCCCTCCACCTAACTTTCCAACCCTCCCATGACAGCAAAGACCACAACATGCACCCAGGCTTCACTTTGTGAATAGAAACAGCCTACATGGATGAAACACTTCCAGCTGTGAAGCCTCCGTGAAGTGAGTCAGGGCAGCTCTCATGAAAACCAGCCAGGTTTAATGTGAGCGAACTGGATCAGAGGTCCCTGCAGTTGGATGGACTCAGATTGGACATGGGGACTTTTTGCTCGCATGTGATTGGTCGGGAGTGTGGACAGAATGGGGTGGCATGCAGTGGAGCACAGGAAGTGTTGTACAGGAGTAAAAATAAAGACAAAAAACAGAAACAGCTGGACCAACAGGCCATGTAACTCCGAGCAGGGCCTGCTCAGCTGGCTGTAACGCTAACACTCTGCTGATGTGGGGGGCTAGTCCACCTTTTAAATCATGCACCACCTTCTCTGCTGTCAGCAGGCTCAGACCTCCACCTGCAGCCACCGGTGCGCTCCACCTGTCCACTTCACCCTCTGCCTCCTCCAAGCCTTTTGCTGCACCGATCCGAGCTCCAGCCAGCCGGAGCATCCCTGATCTGCAGGCGGGGGGCGGCGGCACCGAGCCATGCCATCCGCCTCAGCGCGCAGGAAGCCACCGGAGACCGGCAGCTCCAACAATAAGCGGCGATCTAAGACGCGCACGCTGTCACGGAGCTGCTCACCTTTGCCAGAAGGACTCCGCCGGCGCTTACAGCCGCCTGCCTGCGTCCAAATCGCCAGACATGTCGCTAATAAGGCCATCAATCTTCCGTCGTAAATGGCGGATCTCCACAGGCCCGCACATCATCGGCACCATCCTCTGCTTCCAAGCGGGGCGCGCTGCTCCAGAGCCGGGGGCGCAGCCCCGCAGCCTCCCGGCAGTCCTGACCGGAGCTCCAAGCGGAAACCTTCCCGCATAAAAACAAAAAGATAATAGTTCCTCAGCATAGATCCCGTTTTAAATCACTTTCCATCTCCTGGGTTGTGCTAGAAGGCTTCCATGAAGGGAAGGGGCGCTTTCATGTTTTATTTACGGACTCCGCTTCACATCCGCCTCCCGTTAGCCCCCCCTCATCCCCGGTCCGCTTCCTGCCGGAGGGCGACAAGGGCTCCCGCCATGGTCCCGGTAAAGCCACCGGGCAGGAAGTTCAGAACAGCCAGGCCCTCATGCAGGAGTCCATGGTGTCATAGCGGCGCAGCGTCAAAGTAAGTGGGTGAACACCTCCCTCCTCCTCCTCCTCCTCCTCCATCATCTCCGCCTCCTCCACCCCAGGGTTCCAAACCTGGGGGCCGTGGGCCTGAAGGGCCCGCGACACATGCTCTGGAAGATCCTTGTTTTTAAAGCTGCATCTCCATAACCTGGAAAATCATTAAAAGTCTGTTTCAGAAATTCAATCTAAAGAGTGAAACTGGTCCATGGTGCAGATTTACTGCAGGCATTTCACAGCGTTTGTTTGGATGATCCTCCAGCAACAGAAAATCCAGAATCCCCTTTGGATTGAGAATATTCAAACTTTAGCCTACATCAGAATAAAAACTATTGTAAAAAGTTAGTAGGCCTACTGAAAACCATTTCAATCTACAGTACATAAGATAAGCTCAATACAGGCTCAGGTGTCCCATTGCATTACCTGTTGGTTTAACGAATGGAGTTAGTGATCCTGATAATCAGCCGGACACAGAGTTACGTTATTATAAAGGTTTATTGGAATGCTGAGTAGTGACTGATGAGGCAGGCAAGCAGGACCAGACTTGACCAGACCATTTAATGGCTGATGGTGCAGGCAGGGAACCAGAAGACGCAGGCAGTGACGGAGCAGAACAGGTGATGTGGACGGAGGAGCCACCAGAGCGAGTGGCTGGAACTCACGGGGAAACAGGCAACTTTCATCAGAAGAGTCCAGAGCTCACAGGAACTGGTAGAGGCAGCTCACATCACAAAGGAAGATAAGAGCGTTCTGGCAGTGAGTGGATGGCTGAGGCAGGTACAGGTGAACAGGTGAGCAGAGTTGACAGTGATTACTGGCAGCAGGTGGAGCTGATCTGGGCTAATTGACCGGTGACTGAGCTGATTGGATAGTGGCTGATTCAAGTCCAGAATAAACCATAAATCATGACATTTGGTGAGGTCATGCGTCGTTGTCTGGTCATGTGACAGTGGTGCAGGGCAGGATTGGGGGGTGTTTAAAGCATAGAAGCAATGTCAGCGGTGTGGTCGTTGTTTTACGTTGTCTAAAGGGTAGAGAAAATATGCTAAACGCTAAATATAGGGCGTGCTGGTGGAGCAGTGGGTAGTACGACCCATGTAAAGAGGCCTTAGTCCTTGATGCAGGTTCGACTCTGACCTGCGGTCCATTGCTGCATGTCTCTCCCCCTCTTCCTGTCAGCCTACTATATTAAAAAACAAGCCACTAGAGCCACGAAAAAATCTCCAAAAAAAGTAAATAGTGGTTTGTTGATTTTATATCTGTGCATTCCTATTTTTTTAAAATCATGTTAACATGTTCCTTCCGCTTCCCTATCATGCAACACTGCATTGGTGAGCAGAACCAGACGTGACAGATGATTAATGGCTGACGATGCAAGCAGCCAGGGATGAGTAGCAGTCCAGAGGATGCAGGCAGTGACAGAGCAGAACAGGCCATGTGGACCGGAGAACCACCAGAACGGGCTGAGCAGGCGTCTGGGACTCATGAGGAGAGAGGCAGAACTGCAGCATGCAGACACTGGCAACTATTACCAGAAGAGTCCGGCTGGCTGAGCACACAGGAACTGGCAAATTAAACGTATCCTATGTAAAAAAAATGTTATTAAATCACATGAAGGAAATGACTCTATATTATAGGAATTATTCAAACAGATGGCAAACTGGGTACTATTACATTGTAATAAAGCCTTTTTGTTTCTAAAACCCCCGTTAGACATGAAATAGTCAACATCAACAAGAAAACTGATCTGTTAAAGTGACGGCTGGCCGTCTTTCATGGAGCTATGACCAAACTACATAATTAATAAAAATAGGAATAAACTAAATGGCAGGTTTAGCAATGAAAGCCTATCTTTTCTTTTGAAATAAACTTCAAACAGTAGTTCTTCATATGCAAATTGGATTCTTGTTTAGGGGGTTGGTATTATCCAGGCTCGGGAGGCTTTGTGTGTGAAGTAATCAAAAGATCCATTTATTATTATTTTCTATCCCATTTATGCAAGGGGGTAATTGGATACATCACACAAAAACTCTATTGGAAACATCTTACCCTAGTTGCAGATGGAACTGATTTTAGTTAGAGAGGCACATTAAAGAGGTGAAGGAACAAAAAAGGAAAATAAAAATAACCCCAAAATACAAATTTTTATTTAATATTATGAAATTTGCACAAACCAGTTATGCAATAACTGGATTAAAAACATTTAAATGGACCCAGGGAGAAGCTGTTGATTTTCTTCCCCTGTCAGCTTTAAGCTTTCTGGAAAAGTTCTGCATTTGTACAAAATGAGAGGAATTCATTGACTTTTATCTCATAAGCTGACAGAACCGCTCTTCAGAAACATCCAAAATGTCTCCTTTGTGTAAATTTCAGAAAAGTAGAAAACCAAGGGGGCGTGGAGAGTTAATCCTGAGTCCCAACATGTCGCTGTTCTTTTAGAACCACTAAACCGGACTGAACCGAACCCAAGCTGAGGAATTATGACTGAAAAAGTCCAATCGGCCGTCACCTCAGCTTAACGCTCTTATTTTTGTCCAGCTTTAGTGGCTTGTGAGCATATTGAGTCCCTTGACATGGGAAATCTGAAAAGTGTGGCGTGTTTGTTTTCAGCCTGTGAATCGTACCGTGGTAGAATCAAGGACTCTGGGATGTGTCTCCATGCACAGGTCCAGGTGCAGATGCAGCGATTTCAAAGCCCTGCCACACATTCTTTAATGCATCGCCTGAATCTCTGTCTGCTCTGTGACTTGGCCATTCTAACAATAGTGTGCTTAGATCTACACCACCCCTCTGCAACCCAGGCTCTAGGTTTCTATCCAGAAGAAACATTCCCACCAGACAGGGCGGGGGGCGGGGCGGGGCGGGGCGGGGGGTCACACTGTGCAATGGGTTCTGATGAGCTGCCGCGCCACCTCTGTGTTCCCACTGGCCTGGTAGATGAGTGACAAGTTAAAAGCAATCTCCCTCCTCAGGTCGGCCTGGTCGTCTGGAATGCCCTGTGAGGGGGGAAGGGGGGGAAGCTTGAATGAAACCATCACCATTAAGTTGGATTAGAATCTGTTGACCAGGCAGGAGCCAGGCCATGAGCAGCGTAGTGCACCTACCTCCAGTTTCCAAGCAGGGGTCAACAGGGCCTTCTGGTAATAATGTATGGCCAGGTGCGTGAGGCCCATCTGGTGCAGCGCCCGGCCCAGGTTGTACATGCTCTCCTGGCAGAGCCCGCGCAGCTCCACGTACCGCCACAAGAAGGTGAACCCCTAAACACGGCCAAATGCATTCTAAACGCCCGATCGGCTGCAGAGAAGCCGAGAGGAACAATAGTGCTAGAAAGACGAGACGGAAACGTGTACCTGCAGTATGAGCGCGTGCCGCTTGGCCACGTACTTCTGGGCCGCCATGTGGAAGTAGGTGAGCCCCACGTAGAGGTGGTGCAGCGGGTTCTCAGGGTGGGTCCTTAAAGCCTGAGCGTACTGGCCTGAAAAACACAAACGTATCAAACGAGAACATTTTCAGTCAATGGGATCATCTGCAGCCCATTTAAGGAGCAGTAGAACAACTGCATCTGCAGGTTAGCTTCTACATACAAAAGGTCTACGTATATTTGTTCAAATAAAGAGAAATCGTCTTCAAACATGCTCCAAATTTAAGCAGACATTTCTGCTGCCTTGTTGTGAACTTTCAGCGCGTCCTGAAGGTGTCAGAGTGCAGATGCAGACGGAAACACCTTCTCTTCAAAAAACAAGCGGCCGATACGGTGGTTTTCAGACACGCCCCTGTTCCTCAAGGGATTACAAGCAGCAGCACAAACGTTCTCAAGATCCACAGAACCCATGCGACCGACTCAGTTCCACGCGGTTAAAGCAGCAACTGTCCTTAGGCCAGTGGTGCAGTCTGGACTACAGTAATAACGTCATATTATGAGTAAACTAACATCCCACACAGGACCACACTGCAAAAACTGAGCTAAAAAGTACATTTTTCTTGAAATCTGTATATTGTTCCTTGATTTGAGCAGCTAAATAAGACTATTTGCCAGTTGAATGAGCATTTTTACCCCTAAAATAAGATAATTAGATACCCTGCACTTGAAATAAGATTATTTGCACAGGCAAATAATCTTATTTGCCTGTGCAAATCAAGGTAAAATACACTAATTTCAATAAAATGGTACTTATTTTAGTTCCCTTTTTGCAGTGCACCGCTCCTGATGTTTCAGCTCCCTATTCATTCTAATCACCACGCCTAAAACATGAAATATTCCTTCCCAAACACATTTTTGACTCAAGCAGCATCATTTGCAATGAAACATGAGCGCTGCGTTTGTGCGGCGTACCCAGAGCGTGCTTGAAGCTTCCCGACACCATGGCGTTGTGTCCAGAGAGGACGCACAGTGCGTGGTTGTCAGGGTGCTTCAACAGCTGCCGCAGACAGAAGCGATGGTGACGCTGGTGCTGGGAGGAGATGGTCACCTGGGGAGGACGACAGAAAACACACACGGCCCAGTCAGCACGCTGCGACCCGTACCGGGCACGCCGTCTCTGTGACGCTGAAGGCAAACAAAGGTACCTGGTTAAAGACGTTCCAGTACTGAGGCAGGTCTACGTTTTCTATGATCATTAACCTGGTGGCGAGAAGAAAAGCGTTTAAAGGAAGAGGCGGGAAGCCACCGTGGGACACGCCCTGCTTCTAATCTGAGACCTGATGTAGTTGTACGCCTTGTAGAAGTCGTGGTTCAGGACGGTGGAGGAGAGGCCGATGAACTCCAGCTCCTTCCTCTTGGGCTTGTTGTCGTAGAAGGAGTAGAACTCCATGGCCGACTCCACCAGGAGGTTGGCCTCCTCGTAGCGCTTCACCTCGCACAGCCCCTGCAGGCAGCTCAGCAGCAGCTCCCACCAGTCCTCTTTGGATAAAACGTTGGTCTTACCTAAACACACGGATTCGATGGGACGGACTTCAGGACAAGCCGCCCGAGTTTGGACCGGAGCTTTCCACATGCAGAAAACTTATTTTAAATGACAAAAGCTGAATTTAACTAAAAAAATCCCCTTAAACACTCCTGACAGAAATCTCCAGTGGTGAAATGTTTGTTAACCCTTCAGATGCCTTTATTGTCATAAAAGCTAGGTTTTAAGCAGATGGAACTCGCTACAATGACTTCGTCTGCACGACCTGTCAAAACAATCATCTAATGGCGGCCATGTTGGATCCTTACACATGTTGTCCATGTAGGCGCTCTCGTGGTCGGCGATTTCTGGCTGCACGTCTTGAACCTTCACCAGCCTCAGGTGTTTCTGTCCCCCCAGAGTCACGGAGCGGACGCACACCATGGCCCGTTGCATGGCGACCTGCAACACGCACACACGTCACCTGGCATGCTTCCCGCGTATGGGGGAGGGGGAGCTCTGCTCCGGGTAGGGGCGCTACCTTTAGAAGCATGGAGATCATGGTGATCATGGCGTCCAGGTAGTCCTGCATCTGGCCCTGGGTCTTCAGCAGCGTGGAGCGGTGCAGCAGCAGCTTCAGTTCCTAAAAGGTGCAACACAGGAAAAACCAGTGACATGTTTTCCAGCCTGATTCTGCTTCCTAGTTTATCACGACAACCATTTATCCAAAGATCTCTAGCAGTTCTGAAGACGGAATAATAATAAAAAAATTGAAAATGTCTGAAGAAATTTAGACGGGGCCTGCCGTCCTAACTGTAAGAGTTAACGTTGCCAATCTCAGATTCCTACGTTCATCACAGCCACTGCAGTGGGCGTCGAAAAGTGCCATGCTAAGTCAATGGAGCCTGTCCCTGACCTGTAGTAACCTCTGGCCAGCAGAGCTCCGTTGTCACAGAAACTCACAGCTGTAGCTCTCTATCTTATTTATCATTACCTTTATCATGTGGGAGACTGGGTGGATAGTGTGATTTTGCTGTCTGGAACAATTCTGCAGCACATAGCAGGGGCAAAAAAGGGTTAAAAATGGATATCTGACACCTCATAACTTGGAGATGCTTTAACCAGTCTGGGCCACATTTATTGTGGAGCTTTCTCTGCAAAGGCAGTACAAACCTGGCTAAGCAGATGTTGGTAAGACCTTCCTAGGGCTACTTCCAGTTAGCAACATGCTAACCGTTAGCCGCTAACATGGTTTTGTTAATTTGGTTCAAATCCTCTACTGGGAAGTGCCTCAAAAAGGGAGAAAATACTAAAGGTCAGATCGGCCTCCTTTAGCAACTTAGCCTCACCAATTCTGGGCCCAGAACTCAGCATTTGACCAAAATGGTGGTTAGTGCCATTTCCCACAGGTGGGATGCATAAGTATGCATAACTGTAGTAATACATAGGCCACAGACAGGATTAAACATAGAGCCCATTCATTCCTATAGGATTTTTGGGCGTGTTTTTTCACTAATTACGTCGCCATGGTAACTCAAAATGGCATGTAGTACAAAAAGCACACTTCACGGGACTGAGATGCACATTTTGATATATACATTGTGGGGGTAGAAAACTATAACAGTGAGTGTCCCTCACTGGTATTTGACCTCCTGCATGGAAGGCAGAGCCCTTGCAATGTGCTATACATCAGGCATTGTCTCATTGTGAGACACTGGCAACACTTTGCCTCAGACAGCACCCCAAATCTCCGGAACCGGAAGGGCTACAGATATAATTTGTAGTGCACCTAATTCGGAACGGGTAGGGGAACAAGACTATCTGTTTTTGTGGAAAATATTTTAATATAGGGGCAAAAAATATATATTACAAAAATGGCCAAATGCTCGCTCTGGTGGCTCCTCCGTCCACATCGCCTGTTCTGCTCTGTCACTCCCTGCGTCTTCTGGTTCCCTGCCTGCACCATCAGTCATTAAATCGTCTGGTCAAGTCTGGTCCTGCTTGCCTGCCTCATCAGTCACAACTCAAAAATGGCCAAATGCCCTAAACAAGGTCCTGAACAAATCACTATAACTGAAAAAGTATAAGAGATATCAAAATAATTCTTCCACCGTCAGTATCAGCAGGCTTTGGAGAACACTGGTGGTTATTTTTATGTTTGTATAAAAATCAGTGTAGGGGTGGCGACGATGTGAAAAAGTGGATTACGTGGAAGGATTTGAGTCTGAAGCTGTATCAGCGATTTGCAGATTTCTTACTGTCGAACAAACCCTTCCTGTGGCAAAACCGTAAGAGTTATCCACAAAATTCATTTTCAAGACAGCTCCATAGAAAATCAATGGGGAGCGTTTTGACTTTTTGGCGCTCTGGAGTGATTTGAAAAAGATCTATAAATTGAAATTGCAATTGAAATTCCTCATTGAAATTGCAATAGCAGGCCCCACTAAACGTGTATAGCGGTTCAACTTGGTCCCAAAGAGCAGGGCCTGACCTTCTGTGCAGCGGATGAATCCTGTGCCAGGGTTTCTCCGTCATACATGGACTCCAGCGCTTTGAGGGCGCGGTCCATGCGGCCTAGCTGCTGCTGCAGCGTGGCCAGAGACAGCCGGGCCTCCAGGTGCAGCGGCGCCATCTCCACCACCTTGGTGTAGCTCTCTGCGGCCTCCTGCATGTGGCCCAGGGCCTTCAGACACTCTGAAACCCCGGAGCACAAAGGACATCAGTCCCAGACCCGCTGTCCCCGTCCTGCGAAGGGGAAAACAGGAACAAACGCTCCCCAGACCGACCGCCGCTCGTTCTCATGCAAACATTTCATTCATTTTAAGAACCAGGAACCAATGGGAGAGTGGTAAAAAATCAGGAAGCAAAGAAAGAAGGACAGAAGCTGCCGTCTCCTACCTGCGTGCCGCAGCCAGACCACGGCCAGGTCGTACTTCTCAGAGACGGCGAGGGCCGACAGCAGAGGCAGGGCCGACGTGTAGCGGCCCTGCTCCAGGTACGCCTCTGCTACGTCCAGGTACAGGTCTCCGATCTCCTCCGTGCTCTGCTCCGTCAAAGACGCCACTAGATCCTGCGGGGAGCAACAGTCTCCAGTAAAGCGGGCTCCACGGTCTCTAAAGCAACGGCAGGCACAAAGCGGCAACTCGTCCTCACCTCGGATGGGTCGAAGGCGTTCAGGTGGATGAGGCAGACGATCAGCTTGGCCCGCAGGTCCACCGGGACGCTGTCTGGTACCTGGACATCCAGAATTTCCCCTGAGGGAGCGTCACGCCAACACGCCATTAGAAATACCATATTAACTATTTGAAAATCAGCAGCAATGTAAAACAACACGGCAAAAAAGGCCACAAGTTTTCTACTCCTCGTCATCAGGATCTGGGGAGAGTCAGGTTCTGGCTGATAAATGGACACGTCACATGAGACATCCCGCTGGAACCGGACCAGTACTTCAGGAATGACTTCAGGGTTTTAAACAGCTTAGACCCTACAGAACAAGGTAATGAGACACAAACTGTTCTCTGTGTAAAGTGAGAGGTGGCGCCGCCTGGTGGCAGACAGAGGAAGCTGCTGCTCTGCAGAATCTAGATTGGCCTCCATTGTCTCCTTCTTTAAACTGGTTCAAATTCTGAAAAAGGCCTCTGCAGCGCTCAAAGCCAAGCGTCTTACTGAAGTGGAGGCCTCTGCTGGCGAGGAGCGGGCTAAGATCCCTCAGCAACAACACCAGAAGTTGGTGTCCAGCCATGAATCACTGGGGAAGCAGGTCAGACATGCAGAAAGCTGCTCTGCTAGCAGCTAAAGATGAGGGTTTAAAAGGTGTGGAAAGTGAAGGAAAAGTCTGATTTCATGCCAGCCTTACGGTTTCATGAGGCGACACCAACAGATCTTTCTGTCTATGCTCATCAAGACATTAGGCCTCTCATCTGATGCCAGACTGTGGAAGAAAACCAGTCAAACTCACGAGTGTCCTCTGCTGCACTGTCCTCCGCTACTGTGTCCCTCTCTGCCACCTTGATGTCCCCCGATGCAGTGTCCCCCTCTGCCGTGGCGTCCCCCGCTGCGTCCCTCTCTGCCACCTTGACGTCCCCCTCCACCGCCGTGGCGTCCCCCTCCGCCGTGGCGTCCCCTGCGCTGCTGGACTTCGTGTCCTCTTCCTCTCCCTTCACGTCTTTCTGAGGCCCGCCGGCGGTGCCGCCTTCTGACGGGGACTTTGCTCGAATCAACACGACGTCTGCAAATTTGACCAGAACCTAGCGAGACAGAAGCACGAGTAAGACGGAGCGCACTCTTCCTCCTTACTCCGTGCAGCCGCACGCGCACCGACCTGCAGGGCCTTCTCGTACCGCCGGCTGCAGATGTAGAGCTCGGCCGCCATGTTGGTGAAGTCGTCGCTGACCAGGTCGGGGTGTCGGGCCAGACCGTCCTCGATCACGCTGAGCGCTGAGGGCAGGTCGTTGCTCTCGTAGTAGCTCCTGCGACACGGACACATGAAACGCTGCTTCTCTGGCCGGCGAGCGAGTGTATTCAGCTAAAAACAAAAAAAGGCGTTACTTAGCCATGTCCTTGGACAGCTGCATGAAGTGCTCGCCGTCCTCCAGAGCCAGCAGAGACAGGATCTTGCGGTAGCCGTCCATGCACTGCTTATGCTCCCCCAAACGCATGTGGAGGCTGGAACGCTCCCACAGGTAGCGCACGTTGGTGGGGTCGTACTTGATGGCTGTGGGGGGGTTCAGAGTTACACATGTCTGTCGACTAAGACAGAAGACTTAGACCACAGTCTGCTGATCACGTTACCGATTCACCAGCCAGACACGTGTGTTTAGAAGATGCTGCTAAGAGAGTCATGATCCTCAGAGAGACCCGCCGGGCCGCTCAGGGAGGAAGAGGCCATGACTCCATTGGAGTAACATAAAAAGCCCAATTTTAGCTTCAACTCTGAAGCAAAGAGCTTCAGTTCTGGAGAGCCGTCCTGTGGTCTCCTGGAACTACAACAACGTAGTTGGCCATAATGACCATCCTCACATTAAGAGGAAAAAGACACATTTCTAGGATATTAACTGGAAAGCCAGTGGTGGAGGCATCATGTTGGCTGCAGGAGGGACTGGTGCACTTCACCACACATTTTGCACTGAAAACGAGAGCTGAATCAAGGTGGCCTGCTAACTAGAGATCGACTGAAAAAATGGTTTTATAACAGTCTAAGCGATGTGTGCCGGCGGTTTTTGGGGACGATTCTTGAGGCAGATATCGTTTGTTTTTCTTCCCCGTTTACGTGATAAAAATGACGCAGAGACAACAAACGTTACACGAGTCTGAAAAGTGACTTTAAAGCAGCTAGTATTAACAATCAGCTTCAGATGGTTGAGAAGCTTCACATGGCCTGGCCAATGCATCGGTGGACCGTCTTATAAACGCAGAGCGTGTCTGGAGCTTTGAGGCTGCAGGCAGGAAGCAGACAGGCTGACCTTTGCTGTAGCAGATGATGGCCTGCCGGATGTTGTCCTGCTCCAGGGACAGCTCGGCCAGCCGGATCCACTCCTCGCAGTCTGAGGGGTTGAGGTGGGCGGCGATGAGCCCGAACTGCAGCGCCTTGTCCACGTCTCCGTTGTCCTCGTAGATCATGGCCAGCGTGGAGAACGGCTCGTAGGCCAGAGGAGCTGAGGACACCAGGTTAGGACATGAGGTTAGGACATGAGGTTAGGACACACAGCTGTATGCAGAGAGGCTTAGAAAGAATGAAAACGGCTCCTTACATTGTCTGATGATCTCCATGCACATCAAGATGGCGTCCTCCTTCTCCCCGCGAGCGTAGCGGATGTTGGCCTCTCCCATCAGGCCCCTGAGAGCCTGGGGCAGCTTGCTGCCATGGCGACGCCCCTGGAAGAGCCGGCCAGGTCAGTAAAGACGCGACGAAGGGAGGCGGGGGACCTTCCTGCTCCTTCTCACCTTCATGTACCTCTTGTTCTCCCGGTTCAGCTCCATCTCCAGTTTGAACACGTCTCCGACCGTCATGTCCTCCTCCTCCTCCTCCTCTTCCTCCTTCAGCTTGCTCCTCAGGCTTCTTTTCCCACTTCTTCTGCCCCCTTGCCTCGGCCTCCTCTTCGTTTCCTTGGTCGCCTCCTTGGTCTCCTCTTCCTCCTCCGCATTGTAGTCCCTGTCCTCTTCATCGTCAACGTAGCTCAAGCTGTCCTCCTCCTCCTCCTCTTCCTCCTCTGAAGACGGAGCTTCTACCGTTTCCCCCAGAATGGAAGCGAAGGCCTGCTGGACTCCCGGGCTGACTCCGTCCTCTGAGAAGACACACGGCTTCATGAAATCAGGAGCTCTACCTGAATCACATGACCTACACAATCACCTGGAAGGCTGCGGGCCAGTCAGCCGTCCAGCAGACAGACAGCCACGCCCGCTATAAGCACGGCGTGGCTAAATATAACCTTTAATAATAAAACTAAACATCCAATATAAATAAACGTCAGTTTTTTTGCTATACTTGACATGGTTGATCCATTTTATGGAGATCTTCTACATAAATCTAGAGCTAAATAATAGAGGGCTCTGTGAGGAGGGCCAGAGAAAGGTGCTTGTTTCGTGGGAAGGCTGCGTGTTCCTCGGTACCAATCCCACAGACGGCCTGCCTGAGTCCCTGAGCAAGACCCTTAGGCCCAGATTGCTCCCCGAGGGCCACACAGCAGCAGCCACTGCTGCCTAAGGGTTAAATGTAGGAGACACATTTCACTACTGCACATTATCATAAATAAAAGTGACTCTGGTGAAAAAGACTGAAAGAGAGAAAAGGATTGGCTCTGAACCAGGAGCACCTGAAGGGCGGCTGCTTTGTCATCTTACCAATGGCTGCCTTTGCTTGTGCCGAGGTGGAAGGTTTGCTTTCGTCTTCTTCAGGTTCTTCTGACTCCTGCTGAGACACGGGACAGGGACCATCAGACCCCGTGGTGACAGGAACCACATCAGCTCTGCAGCCTGTGGACCTCCCACACGGGCTCTTCATAACTTTGGCTACAAATTCTATTTTTATTATGGAAATTCAATGTAATAATGATAGTAAATGCAGGTTTTATCTTGGAATAATTGCTTTTAATTTTCACAACAGAAGAGTCAGTAATATTTCATTGGAAATCAATATTTTTTCATTATGTTGGAAACTATGATTTTTTTTAACATCATCTATAAATATCAACATCCCGTACATTCTCTGAAAGCGCGTTTATTTAACAATGACAACATATTTCCTACAGCAGATCTTTATCTCAAATTATAACTTGTCTTTTTTAAAAGGCCAGACAACATTTGCGGCTCTGAACGAGTTTAATTTAGACTGTAAAGGTAGCAGGCTCCTGAATCGCTCAGCGGTTAACTAAGAACAATCTTACTAAGGGAGGCTCAACAGGTGCATGTCAGCATAAAGGTGCATCATCCTGCACCGTGTTGCCATGGTGATTAATTAAATTGAATGAAAAGTCGGAGGTTTGGGCCACTGAGCAACATTAAAATCCCCTTTCTCCTTAGCAGCCAGGACGCAGGTGCAGGATGGACCTAACCACAGGTCACTCCACAGGTCCCACCATGTTCTGGACCCATTCAGGTATGGTGGCCCCTGGAGCTCTGACTCCAGCTGCTGTGCACACCGAGGCAATCTCCCACTGATGCTGCAGGTATCAATGCCATGCTAAGACAGAGCGCTCTGTGTCAGCGATGTATAATTTGACCATAAATGCTCTTTTGATGGCATCCTTTAATCCTTGAGATGCGCCTGTTGGTAAAACGGTGAGGTTTACCTCCGTCTTCCGCTCATCCCTCCTTCTGTCGAACTCTTCGAAGGTTATTCTGCCTTCCAGGTAATCGATGAGCTCCGCGCTGAACCCCGACATTTCCACCCAGGTTACAAGATCAGCTTCATCGGGTAAACGGCATCGCAGTGGGCAGCAGGGACAGACGCTACCGACATGTTTTCACGTGAGTTTATTGCTTTCCGGGGGCATAAATAGCAGGAAACACCGCGATGTTTGGCCGCACACCGCCACCTAGCGCCCCGGAGGGTGTAGGACAGGAGCGATGGCCAAACACAGCATCAATAGCTGCTGACTCACACACACACACACACACACACACACACACACACAAGAGGAAACAACACTTTTATTTCACTACTTATTGGACAAGAGTAAACAAAAAAAATATTGTCATACAGTAATCAGCGATACTTTTCTGCACCTTGGATTAAATGAAGTTTCCTATGATTCTACCAACCTTGCATTATTTGTAGCAGTTCTCAGGCATACCAAACAAAAACAAACAAACAAACAAAAAGAATCTTTAGTAGATTTCAGTCGTACATGTTTAAAAAAAACACCATGGCTGAGGTATACATTATGTGGAGGGCCTGCTTAGTTTGCCTCCAGTGAAACCATGCTGTAGCCTGCATCAGAGAACTATTTGGCATTTTGTATCTTATTTTTTAGTGTTTACCTTGTGTATATACAATTAGGCACACCATGCTAGTACCAGGTGGGACACTGTCGACTCTTCAAAGATGCCTTCCTTCTTCTTGTTTCACAAGGTATTGGAAACATTGCTAAGTGAATTGTGGAGTTATTGCCTTAGGAATCAATTCCTTTTTCACAGCCAAGGGGTCCTGCTCGTTGTTGAAGGTATTTTTTTCCTCCTTCAGAGCCAGGTGCTTTGACTTCCTAAAATAAGCTAGCTGGAAATCCTTGGTTCAAATCCCTATAGGTGACTCTGCCGTGCTCAGAGGTGATTTAAGGTTGAAGCAGGAGCTCCTGGGTTCATATCCCAGCAGTCCCCCTGCCAATGCCACGCTGCCAACGTTTAATAGCTCTGTCAAAGGAGTAAGGAGGTTTAAGTCCTTTCTCTGCTTGTACCCCTTCACAGATTTATTACCAGAAAGTTTGTGCCTCTTTGTCTTTGCGTTGGACTCTATCATCAAGGCTCCTTCAATTGCTATCGTTGCTCATGTCTCCTGATGCTTTGGGAAATGACCACCTAGGAAGTGAGATGTGCTGCCTGGCTTGGACTTAACAGCCTCAGGTCAATGCTGTAGCTTTCATTAGAAAAGGACAAGGCAGTTAGCTCTGTAAAATGGTAGCTATACAAAGATCTTTATCAGTGGAGGTCAGAGCACCTGTTTCCTACATAGAATATCCTGATGCATCGTTCCTGTCAGAACAAATTGTAGCGCTTGTGTTGTTAATACTTAATGTGTTTAGGAAGTTCCTTTTTCACGTCCCCTGAGATTTTGGAAAATGATCTGAAGATGTATTGAGGTTCTGTGGCTTAGTTGGTCATTATGCCTGTCCTGTAATTAGGAGGTCCTGGGTTCAAATCCCAGCAGTACCTGTGGCTCATTCTGCCTCTCCCATAGAGGCTTTGCAGTTGAACTTGAGGCTCTTATCTTCACTAGACATGTAAAAAAAAAAAGAAAGGAATAAGTTGCTAAAGGCATTAAATATTAGCTCTTAGTGACGTCATTTTAGAAAAAAATATTAGAATTTCCCAAATTGTAATTTTTTTCTTAGAGTTTTACCTCGGCATGATAAAAGTTGTTCACAAAGCATCCTAAGCCTTCAGACAGCTCCTAATGTGACAAAATGTTAGGAGTAGTGAGGAGGACTTTTAACGAGCCTATGAGCGTCTCAAGCAGGGAAGATGGTGGAAACAGAGCGAGCTGATTGGCTGATCCACCACCTACACACTGGAGGAAATGAGCACAGAAACTTTTAACAATCATACAATCATTAAAATGTTGATGAGATCAACTTTGTTATCCCCATAGAGGGAAATTAATTAGTTTTAGCAGCTTGACGGGTTTAAAGGTGCAACTAGTGACGTCATTTTACTGAGGATAAATAAAAATTAATAAATGTTACTCCCCGCCGGGGAATCGAACCCCTGTCTCCCGCGCGAGCATGGAGAATAGTTTAGCTAAACCACCGTTTACCATTCATTTTCTGTGGTAGTCCTAAACCAGTATGGACATAATACACTTTTCGGCCACAAGCGACATTTTGGGGACAAGGAAAGCAACACAACAGCTCTGGGACACAGAACATGTCTCCTTTCTAAAAACGTATGATAGCTGTTTATACCAGACTATGAGTGTTTAAATAGCTGAACCTGGCAGCTTTAGGCATCAACAAATTATCCCCAAGGAAGAACCAGACGTGGTAAAGTCCACAGTCCTCCTTTCTTCTTTAACTTTTCTGTGATTTCACACAAAGAAGTTGTATGAGGTGTAACCTTAAAAAAAGGTATCATAATCTTACTGTCAGGGGAAGACCCAGGACACGCTGGAGGGACTATGTCTCTCTGCTGGGAACGCCTTGGGATTCCTCCTGAGGAGCTGGCCCAAGTGGCTGGGGAGAGGGACGTCTGGGCCTCCCTACTGAAGCTGCTACCCCCGCGACCCGACCCTGGATAAGAGGGACAAGACGGACGGACTGTCAGAATTATAAAAAGGATAATCTAAAAATCCAAAAAATGTTCTTGTATTTAGCAGATAGGAGAGATTTTGGCTATCCCAACATCAAACATGAAGCTTTCAGTCTATCGTTGTAGACTGTATGTAAATATCTGGTTTCTACTGTATGTAATGAACAACACAGAGGAGTGCATTATTATGAAATTACAGGAAAAATCTGAAAAGTGCGGCATGTCTTTTCTCCAGCACCCCTAAATAAAACACAGTGCAACCAGCTCCAAAAACAAGTCCAGCTGTGAGTAGTTTAATCTGAGCATAGCTGCAACTTTTCTGTTGGAGAACAACGTGTGGAACAGCTAGGAACGTAGCTGATAGGTCAGGGAGAACGTTGTGGAGGAGTTTTAAAAGGGGACACAGTGTTGTAGTTGATGACAGAAGGTGATCATGGAGTTTACTTTTTATTCCTGATAGTAAATGTTTGTTAACGCTGAGGGTTAAAAATAGCCAGGCCACAGCTCCACTATCAGTGCGGCTCTATAACTTAACGTGTGTTATCTTCATCATTCACAGGGGATGATGCTGCATCTGCAGAACGTAAGTCAGTGTCTATTATTTAAAGGACTTACAGTATTCTTCACGTTAGCAAATAATATCAGTCATAACCGGGTATTTTACAGGTATTTTTTACCTGGTATTTTACGGCTTATGGCCGTTCAAGCCAAAGCAAGTCCGACGTTCTCTCTGCTGGATGCTGACTGCATCAACTGGCTCTACCGAGACGGCCGGAGGCTCTGATGCTGCAGCTCCAGGGGAAGTTCTTCAGTCAGGCAGCGGCGACTTATGCAAGGTAGGCTATGGTCTGATTCAAAACACACTGGCTGTTGCCTCGTTTGGATTAGATTGCTGGTCAGTTAATTTTACAAAGATAACAGTGCTAAATGTTTTGGATTTAACTGATATAACAGGATATCAAAACATTCTGTCCACTTCATAATGTTTAGGCTTGAAATTTAAAATTTTAATCTGATGTGGTCTCAACGCTCATAATGCAAGCTTGTCATGTTAAAATGTAAGTTGACTTTAGGATGACGCTGTAACTTTATTTCTAATTTATTTGTTAGGGTGTCAATGTTAAAGAGCTAATGAAAACATTGAGTAAAAGTTTTAAAGTATGTGAAATGTCTTGTACTTAAGTATGGAAATTACTGTAAAAATAGATGTACTCAAGTAATGTAATGAAAAGTATAAGTAAAAAGTAAAACAAAGCAAATGCAATTTGAATGACATTTTTTAGATTTTGGTAAACTTTGAAAGTCAAATTCACTTAAAATAATATAAACAACCAAGTGCAGGAGAAATTTAGATCAAGTTTGGACAGAAAATACAACCTTTTTGTAAGCTTTCAGTTTTCCTTCTTCAAGCAAGGTCAATGCTATACACTTTAAAGGCATACTATGCAACATTTTTCAGTTAATTAATATGTGCCATACCGTTTTGGATGATTAAATGAGTCATTTCAGGTCGAACAAAGGTTTTCTAGGCCGCCCTGGGGGTCTGTGGGGGAAATACCGCACTTGCAAGAGCCCTCGGCCCGCACCCACAGGCTCAGGCTACTATTATTATTATTATTTTTTTTTTTTATTTTATTTTAAATGTTGGCGAGGTGGTAGCGTGAGTTTGGCGAGCCTCGCCAAGATAACACTGCGGGAAGCTTGATGTTCATACCTTCACTGTGTTAGTCATTGTTTGTACTGCCGTTTTTAGAGAAGATGCCTCATTCCTGTGCTGCAATAAATACACACACACACACACACACACACACACACACACATATATATATATATTTGTGTGTGTATGTGTTTATGAATATAAGGATCAATTTGTTAATCTAAACATTGTGGTCTTCATTATTTCATAAAACCGTGTCACATGTGAACCTTTAGGAACAGACTTTTTGGGTGAGTATTAATCCATCCATCCATCCATTTTCCAAAACGCTTAGTCCCTCATGGGGTCGCGGGGGTTGCTGGTGCCTATCTCCAGCGTTCACTGGGCGAGAGGCGGGGTTCACCCTGGACAGGTCGCCAGTCCTGTCGCAGGGCAACACAGAGTATTAAGGGTGAGGGTGAGTATTAAAGAGGTAAAATTAATAATATGAGGAAAAAAAAGTCCTAGGCCATAAAGTAAAAATAAACAAACAAACACAAAAGTGATGATGTTATGATAAAACATCATATTATGAGAATTAAGGGGGAACATTTACCACTTTTCGTTGCGTTCGCCTGTCTGCTAAGCTCAAAACAACCGCGCCTGGCTTGACGGAGAAACCAGAACAGCTGAGCATCTTTACGACAGTGCACTTTTACTTTCGCCCTCTGGGGGGAGCCTCGCTGGAAAATCAACCCCAGTTGCATAGTATACCTTTAAAATTGTACACAACCAAGTGCAGGCAAAGGGGTTGTATACTAAGAACATGGTCAAGTGATAAACCAGGCTTAGTTAACCTACAGGAAGTGGTAAATCTGTTAATAGATACACCTGCAGGCCGGCCAGCTGACAGCTTTGCTAGGGCCCGGGACAACACAGTCTTTTTGTGGAACCCTAATCATACTATTATAACTGCGCAAAGGTCTAAACAAGAGTAGCAACCGCCTCAAATGGTCTAAAATAAATGAAAGCAACAATAACAACGAAATAATGGTAAAAGTGACACTCTCACCTTTTTCAGATTCTTAGCCAGATTCTTAGCCATATATATATATATATATATATATATATATATATATATATATATATATATATATATATATATATATATATATATCTATCTATCTATCTATCTAGATAGATAGATAGATAGATAGATAGATAGATAGATAGATAGATAGATAGATAGATAGATAGATAGATAGATGTGTGTGTGTGAAATAAAGTCCTAGGTCAATAAAGTAAAATAAAAAAAAACACAAAAGTGATAATGTTATGAGAAAAACATCATATTATGAGAATTCAGAGGGAATATTTCCAGAATAGTCACAGTTTGCAGAACTATTTCACTCCTGGAGTAATAGGGCCAGGTTAGATTATTTTAAACATTTTTATTCTTTAGGGGAATAAATTCAGGAGAATGAAGCTAAAGGATACAAAAATAAACTTGTAATATTACCAAAATAAAAATACTACGAATACAAAGTATATTCAGAGATTAAAGTCCCTCTGATACTGACTGAGTAACTGCAGATATGCCACATTTAAGATGGCGGACGCTCTGACGCATCACAGCATAGGCAGAACCCGCCCAATGACATGTCTACGTTATGTGCCACGGTACATGAACAAGAGTTTTTTTTCTTCTTCAGGTAACTTTGGACCTCTCTGTACCAATAGCACCACATGCTGACAAGAACAAGAATTACAACCAGTCGGAAGCAAAAGCAATACATGGTTTACAAAATACAAGCTGACCTTGGTGGATTTTAATTGTTAGTTAATTTCCCTGTAAATAAACCTTCACTTTAACCTGTGTCTCGTGTGATTCTGCATGTGGGTCAGGAAACATGACAGAAACAGGGCAAATGGGGACTACCATAACTCAAAAACACTTACTTCTCTGCTCAAATAAGAGCACTGTTTTATTGGTGTTACCCACCATATGAAGCCTGATGGAAGGACATCGAATGCAGAAAGAGTGCAGATATTCCCATACAGACCATACTGGCTGACAAAGACCTACAAACTAGAAAAGCCTTGGATAAAATTGGTGCTCATGGTCTGGAAAGAGCTAGTAAATGTTTATAAACTGGAAAAGGAGATAAAAATCTTGGGGTGGTGTGCATATGACCAAAGGTTTATCCAAAATGGTATAGATACAAGATTCATGTCTTGGATAACAAAATGTATCACAAACTACGTCCAGTTAGTAAAGAATAACCACTTAAAAAGTTTCCAGACCCCCCGAAACTGTTTAATCTAGAGAAACCTTTTCCAATATGTGGAGTTAAGATCTTACTACGATCGAGAAATTAAACAAAGTATGGCGATAAACACAAGATAAGCTGGGATGCTTTTTTTTTGTCATTACATACAAGCTACATACAACGGAATTTCGTAGATCAGATGGAGGGTTAGCCTGAGTTGCAGCGACTGAGCGCGCTGCCACTAATGGCCGACCTGACCAGCATGTCTTTAGTAGTAGGTGAAACCAGAGCCCCCGGAGAAAACCTACACACCCATGGGGAGAACATGCAAGCTCCAAATAGAGGGCAGGACTCAAACGCGGGACCTTCTTGCAGTGAGGCAAGAAAACATTTTTTTATCAAACCTGAAACAAATTATGAACTACCTAACCTCCAGTGTCTGACGCAGAAGTTAAGACTTAACTCTGATTCAAGGGGTGCTGGTGCCTATCTCCAGCTGTCAATGGGGGCGAGGTCGGGTACAGCCTGGACAAAAATAACAATGTTTAATAAAATCAACTAAAATCAAAAACAAGAAAAAAATTAATATCGTGGCACATGCATCAATCCCGCAATTTGTGGGGTCGTCTTCTTCTTTCATGCTATTGTGATTAGACACCTCAGTGCTTTTCATCGTATTCTTTGTCTTTCTGCCAGTTTCAACCTTCATTAATGTACTGTCGTTGGCTCCAACTTCCTGAACATGTTCTTCAGATCCAGTACAAACAATCCCATCAAGAGTAAAACCGGAGTTGCTTTGTTTATCGTTAGTGCTAACATCATCAACCAAAGAGTTTGCTTTAGGAAGCGTCGCTGACGGTTTTACAGTCAAGTTCAACAAATGTTCTGGTTTTTCAATGCTGCTTTGTCCACCTTTTTTACTGACTCCCTCACTTGCAGGATCTGCTCTGACAGAAACACCAACCTTTTCTGATGCCTTCACTGTCAAAACATTTGCTGTTTCACAGCTGTTTTTCTCATCCTCTGACTTAGCTTCCACATTCAAGTTAAGTTTGACATCAGGAATGCTGATGTCAAAATCGTTTTCACATATCTTCACTTTGAAAGAGTTTGATATGGATACAGATTGAGTTAGTTTGTCAGCAACAATATTTATGTTTTCAGTAATATTTAGTTTGTCAAAAGCACAGTTTTCTGGTATCTGGATTGTAAAAGAGTTAGTTATGGATCCGGAGTCACCTTTCTTTTCCTCAGAGCGAGCTTCCACATCCTTGTTAATTTTTACTTCAATGAAGAAAGTACGTCTCTCTGACTTCTCCTCCATCTGAACATTAACAGAGGTTTCTGAAAAAACAATGTTTTTAGATGTGTCCACCACCTGAGCCACAGATGAGGGGTCAGAGCCTTTTTTCACGTCTTCAGAGCTAGCATCCATATCCTGGTTCATTATAATTTCTGGAACACTGAAGAAAACACTGTTTTCAGACGTCTCTACCACCTGAGCCGTGGATGAGGTGTCTGAGCCCTTAATCTGGTCCTCAAAGCTAGCATCCACGTCCTGGTCCATTGTAATTTCAAGTAGATTGCAGAAAACACTGTTTTCAGACGTCTCTACCACCTGAGCCGTAGATAAGGTATCTGAGCCCTCAATCTTGTCCACAGAGCTAGCATCCACTTCCTGGTTCATTGTAATTTCAGGAACACTGAAGAAAACACTGTTTTCAAACGTCTCTACCACCTGAGCCGTGGATGAGGTGTCTGAGCTTTCTATCTTGTCCTCAGAGCTAGCATCCACTTCCTGGTTCATTGTAATTTCAAGTAGATTGCAGAAAACACTGTTTTCAGACGTCTCTACCACCTGAGCCGTGGATGAGGTGTCTGAGCTTTCTATCTTGTCCTCAGAGCTAGCATCCACTACCTGGTCCATTGTAATTTCAAGTAGATTGCAGAAAACACTGTTTTCAGGCGTCTCTACCACCTGAGCCGTGGATGAGGTGTCTGAACCCTCAATCTTGTCCTCAGAGCTAGCATCCACTTCCTGGTTCATTGTAATTTCAAGTAGATTGAAAAAAACACTGTTTTCAGACGTCTCTACCACCTGAGCCGTAGATAAGGTATCTGAGCCCTCAATCTTGTCCTCAGAGCTAGCATCCACTTCCTGGTTCATTGTAATTTCAGGAACACTGAAGAAAACACAGTTTTCAGGCGTCTCTACCACCTGAGCTATGGATGAGGTGTCTGAGCTTTCTATCTTGTCCTCAAAGCTAACATCCATGTCCTGGTTCATTGTAATTTCAGGAACACTGAAGAAAACGTTTTTAGATGTGTCCACTACCTGAGCCATGGATGAGGGGTCGGGGCCTTTTTTCAGGTCCTCAAAGCTAGCATCTATGTCCTGGTTCATTGTAATACCAGGAACACTGAAGAAAACACTGTTTTCAGACGTCTCTACCACCTGAGCCGTGGATGAGGTGTCTGAGCCCTCAATCTTGTCCTCAAAGCTAGCATCCACTTCCTGGTCCATTGTAATTTCAAGTAGATTGCAGAAAACACTGTTTTCAGGCGTCTCTACCACCTGAGCCGTAGATAAGGTATCTGAGCCCTCAATCTTGTCCTCAGAGCTAGCATCCACTTCCTGGTTCATTGTAATTTCAAGTAGATTGCAGAAAACACTGTTTTCAGACGTCTCTACCACCTGAGCCGTGGATGAGGTGTCTGAGCCCTCAATCTTGTCCTCAAAGCTAGCATCCACTTCCTGGTCCATTGTAATTTCAGTAGAATTGCAGAAAACACTGTTTTCAGACGTCTCTACCACCTGAGCCGTGGATGAGGTGTCTGAGCCTTCTAATCTTGTCCTCAAAGCTAGCATCCACGTACCTGGTCCATTGTAATTTCAAGTAGATTGCAGAAAACACTGTTTTCAGACGTCTCTACCACCTGAGCCGTGGATGAGGTGTCTGAGCCCTCAATCTTGTCCTCAAAGCTAGCATCCACGTCCTGGTCCATTGTAATTTCAAGTAGATTGCAGAAAACACTGTTTTCAGACGTCTCTACCACCTGAGCCGTGGATGAGGTGTCTGAGCCTTCTAATCTTGTCCTCAAAGCTAGCATCCACTTCCTGGTCATTGTAATTCAAGTAGATTGCAGAAAACACTGTTTTCAGACGTCTCTACCACCTGAGCCGTGGATGAGGTGTCTGAGCCCTCAATCTTGTCCTCAAGCTAGCATCCACTTCCTGGTCCATTGTAATTTCAAGTAAGATTGCAGAAAACACGGTTTTCAGGCCGTCTCTACCCCCTGAGCCCGTGGATGAGGTGTCTGAACCTCATCTTGTCCTCAGAGCTAGCATCCACTTCCTGGTTCATTGTAATTTCAGTAGATTGCAGAAAACACGTTTTCAGACGTCTCTACACCTGAGCCGTAGATGAGGTGTCTGAGCCCTCAATCTTGTCCTCAGAAGCTAGCATCCACTTCCTGGTCATTGTACTTTCAGTAGATGGAAGAAAACAAATGTTTTCAGACGTCTCTACACCTGAGCCGTGGGAATGAGGTGTCTGAGCCCTCAATCTTGTCCTTCAGAGTGCTAGCAATCCACGACCTGAATCCATTGTAAATTATCAAGTAGATTGCAGAAAACACTGTTTCAGATGTCTCTACCCACCTGAGCCGTGGATGAGGTGTCTGAGCTTTCTTATCTTGTCCTCAAAGCTAGCATCCACAACTGGTTCCATTGTAAATTGCAAGTAGATTGCAGAAAACACTGTTTTCAGACGGCTGCTACCACCTACCCTGAGCCGTGGATGAGGTGTCTGAGCCCTCAATCTTGTCCTCAAAGAATAGCATCCACTTCGCTGGTCCATTGTAATTTCAAGTAGATTGCAGAAAACACTGTTTTCAGACGTCTCTACCACCTGAGCCGTGGATGAGGTGTCTGAACCCTCAATCTGGTCCTTAAAGCTAGCATCCACTTCCTGGTTCATTGTAATTTCAAGTAGATTGCAGAAAACACTGTTTTCAGACGTCTCTACCACCTGAGCCGTGGATGAGGTGTCTGAGCCCTCAATCTTGTCCTCAAAGCTAGCATCCACTTCCTGGTTCATTGTAATTTCAAGTAGATTGAAGAAAACACTGTTTTCAGACGTCTCTACCACCTGAGCCGTGGATGAGGTGTCTGAGCCCTCAATCTTGTCCTCAGAGCTAGCATCCACGACCTGGTCCATTGTAATTTCAAGTAGATTGCAGAAAACACTGTTTTCAGATGTCTCTACCACCTGAGCCGTAGATGAGTTGTCTGAGCTTTCTATCAAGTCCTCAAAGCTAGCATCCACGTCCTGGTCCATTGTAATTTCAAGTAGATTGCAGAAAACACTGTTTTCAGGACGTCTCTACCACCTGAGCCGTGGATGAGGTGTCTGAGCCTTCATCTTGTCCTCAAGCTAACATCCACTGTCCTGGTTCGTTGTAATTTCAGGAACACTGAAGAAAACACTGTTTTCAGACGTCTCTACCACCTGAGCTCGTGGATGAGGTGTCTGAGCCCTCAATCTTGTCCTCAGAGCTAGCATCCACTTCCTGGTTCATTGTAATTTCAAGGAAGATTGAAGAAAACAACAGTTTTCAGACGTCTCTACCACCTGAGCCGTGGATGAGGTGTCTGAGCCTCAATCTTGTCCTCAGAGCTAGCATCCACTTCCTGGTTCATTGTAATTTCAGGAACACTGAAGAAAACACTGTTTTCAGACGTCTCTACCACCTGAGCCGTGGATGAGGTGTCTGAGCCCTCAATCTTGTCCTCAAAGCTAGCATCCACGACCTGGTCCATTGTAATTTCAAGTAGATTGCAGAAAACACTGTTTTCAGACGTCTCTACCACCTGAGCCGTGGATGAGGTGTTGAGCCCTCAATCTTGTCCTCAGAGCTAGCATCCACGACCTGGTCCATTGTAATTTCAAGTAGATTGCAGAAAACACTGTTTCAGACGTCTCTACCACCTGAGCCGTGGATGAGGTGTCTGAGCCCTCAATCTTGTTCCTCAGAGCTAGCATCCATTCCTGGTTCATTGTAATTTCAAGTAGATTGCAGAAAACACTGTTTTCAGACGTCTCTACCACCTGAGCCAGTGGATGAGGTGTCTGAGCCTTCAATCTTGTCCTCAGAGCTAGCATCCACTTCCTGGTTCATTGTAATTTCAAGTAGATTGAAGAAAACACTGTTTTCAGACGTCTCTACCACCTGAGCCGTGGATGAGGTTTCTGAGCCCTCAATCTTGTCCTCAGAGCTAGCATCCACGACCTGGTCCATTGTAATTTCAAGTATATTGCAGAAAAACACTGTTTTCAGACGTCTCTAACCACCTGAGCCGTAGATGAGTTGTCTGAGCTTTCTATCAAGTCCTCAAAGCTAGCATCCACGTCCTGGTCCATTGTAATTTCAAGTAGATTGCAGAAAACACTGTTTTCAGACGTCTCTACCACCTGAGCCGTGGATGAGGTGTCTGAGCTTTCTATCTTGTCCTCAAAGATAACATCCATGTCCTGGTTCGTTGTAATTTCAGGAACACTGAAGAAAACACTGTTTTCAGACGTCTCTACCACCTGAGCTATGGATGAGGTGTCTGAGCCCTCAATCTTGTCCTCAGAGCTAGCATCCACTTCCTGGTTCATTGTAATTTCAGGAACACTGAAGAAAACACAGTTTTCAGGCGTCTCTACCACCTGAGCCGTGGATGAGGTGTCTGAGCACTCAATCTTGTCCTCAGAGCTAGCATCCACTTCCTGGTCCATTGTAATTTCAGGAACACTGAAGAAAACACAGTTTTCAGGCGTCTCTACCACCTGAGCCGTGGATGAGGTGTCTGAGCACTCAATCTTGTCCTCAGAGCTAGCATCCACTTCCTGGTCCATTGTAATTTCAAGTAGATTGCAGAAAACACTGTTTTCAGACGTCTCTACCACCTGAGCCGTGGACGAGGTGTCTGAGCTTTCTATCAAGTCCTCAAAGCTAACATCCATGTCCTGGTTCATTGTAATTTCAGGAACACTGAAGAAAACGTTTTTAGATGTGTCCACTACCTGAGCCATGGATGAGGGGTCAGGGCCTTTTTTCAGGTCCTCAAAGCTAGCATCTATGTCCTGGTTCATTGTAATACCAGGAACACTGAAGAAAACACTGTTTTCAGACGTCTCTACCACCTGAGCTATGGATGAGGTGTTTGAGCCTTCAATCATGTCTTCAAAGCTAGCATCCATGTCCTGGTTCAATGTAATTTCAGGAACACTGAAGAAAACAACATTTTCAGGTATCTCTGCCACATGAGCTGTTGATGAGGTCTCTGAGTCTTCTATCTTGTCCACAAAGCTAGCATCCATGTCCTGGTTCATTGTAATTTCAAGAAGACTGAAGTAAACAACGTTTTCAGGCGTCTCTACCACCTGATCCACAGATGAGGCATCTGAGCCTTCTATCTTGTCCTCAAAGCTAAGCAAAGTTCCATCAGGAACACTGAATTCAGCAGGGCTTTTTGACGTCTCTGCCACCACTTTCTGGTCTTTAACGCTAGCTTGAACCAAATCCTTTTTAGCAAGGTAGCTTTCACTTATATTTTTCACTGCCTTGGTAACTAGGTGTCCAACAAAGAAACCAACTGTGAAAAACATTTTCATTTGTTGTAAATTGATCTTAAATCAAAAGTACTGTGAATTTGTCTCTCTCTGCAATCTTTCTCCAACACACTTGAGAAACAAAGTGAAAGAAAAATTATTTTTAGAATGTACGACCCAGGAATCCCTGTGACATCACTGAGGTCTATGATGTCACAAAGGTTCTGGGTCAACATCTTATTCCTATGGTTGTTATGGAAACTGAAGCAGTTATGGAAGTGTGAGTCATTAATTCTATTCTAATCTATAAAACATGCTCCATTAATCCCAAATGGAAATGTAATATTTTCACACCTAGTGCACAGGTTTATTTAAAGCCATCATAAATGCTGACAGCTGTGGGCACCACTGCTCTACTATGACACTAAATATACACATATGCAATTGTAGAACATGTTTTTAAGAAGTAAAAAATATTTACATATTTTTATGTTGTTATATAATTAATCTATGTATGCTAAGAGCATGTGAAACCATAACCAAATTCCTTTTTTTTTTGCACACAAATGTTGCCAAGAAGATTCTGATTCTTTTGAATCTCTTGCCAGTATTGCACTCTAATTGCAACCAAAAGGATCTCCTCAAGCAGCTGAACAATCTACAATCTCAAAATCAACAAATTGTCAGGATCCCTGTG
Source organism: Fundulus heteroclitus (assembly GCF_011125445.2). NCBI lineage: Eukaryota > Metazoa > Chordata > Actinopteri > Cyprinodontiformes > Fundulidae > Fundulus > Fundulus heteroclitus. Next base: position 22,483,694 of record NC_046384.1, read on the forward strand.
GTTTGAAAACTTAGTGTTAGGCTCCAGGAGACCCTGCAGTTTTGTGTATGTGTTCTCACTTTAATTAGATCTGTTACATTCAGTTCCTGTCATTTGTCAGTTTCTGTTCATTATAATTTAAGTGGTTCTGTTAGATCCTTATTTTCCTGCCTGTCTTTAGTTTAGTTGATGGGTTTATTTTTCCCTGGTGGAGAGAACGAAGAACTGCAGCTCGCCTACCGTGCCAAGTTTCGTGTCTTTGAATATGTCCTTAACAGAGGACAGTCAGAATTGTACCTTAGAGAGCATTAGAGAAATGAGAAGTTGTAAGTAACCCCATCGGGGATAAGCGAGTCAGAAATGGATGGATGGATGGATGCACGGATGGGTAAGTGTATGAAAAAGACTGATTTCAGACAAAAAAATAAAAATAAATGTTACTCCCCGTCGGGGAATCGAACCCGGTCTATAAATGATCATGGCAGGGCTTGAGTACCAGAGTAATAGAGGCCTGGATCTACCATACCAGGTGAGATTCCAGGTGCAGGCTATGCAAAGAGGTCCCAGAAACCATCCAGCATCTCACAGCAGGGTGTAAGATACTAGCAGGAAGGGAATACATGGAGTGCCATAACCGAGTGGCTGGTATAGTGTACAGAAACATTTGTTCAGAAAACCAACTGAGAACCCCCAGGTCAAAATGGAAGGTCAACCAAGCCTTGGCAGCGGAGGGGATGAGAAATGTGCAGAAAAAAATCTGGATATGCTGTAAATATATGTATATGGAAATGCTTAACAGGAAGGGCATGAGTTGGTTTCTGTATCATCAAAACCGTCACTATGGTATAGTTACAATAAAGATTTTTGATTCTTCATTAATGTATTCTGGATTTTTTCCCTAGATGTCCATTTACTTGTTTTGAGGATGAAAATGCAGATAAATTTTTGCATCATGGTTATCTATACTCTGAAGGTATTTTAAACGTATTGATTTTACAATTAAGAGCAAAAATCATTACAGCAGAGATTCAATCTCGTAGTCAGAGATTCTTATTTCTCCTATTGACCTTTTCTGACCACAATTTAAAAAACTAAGGATGCATTCCAGAATCAACTTAGAATATTTTGCCTGCAGATGTGAGTTTCTTGATAAAGTCTCAACATCCTCTACATGAGCAGCTGAGGGTCAGAAATGCTGCAGTTTCCTTGACTGTCACGCTATTAACCCTATTCAAGACTGGCCCGTCAGTGACAGGCGGGGATACTCACCACCATACTAACCAGGAGGTGGGTGAAAAAGCAGTTGGGTTTTTGAAATACCTCGTAACTCTTACGGATGACGAGTTTCTGGATGTTGGAGTAGCTGTCAGGATTGCTTGTCTTCACTACATTCACCAGGTCACGCACAGAAGAGCCTGCCAAACCTTTTCCAGCTCGCTTTAAACGATTGCATGATTTAAGGGATTCATATCTGCATTCAAACTCATGAATTAAAGCTCTCAGCACATTTGTTTTGTCCTTGTTGGCATCAGCATGTGGCCCAGTCACATTCCTGTACTTGCCCTCACTCTCGGTCAGTAAAGTAAGCAACCATGAGTTCACCGTCGTATTCACCAGGAGCTGCGGGGGGAAATGTGCCTGCAGTTGTTGTTTTTTTCAAATGCGTGGCCTAAATCCTCTAACCTACATAGACGCGTCGTTGGGCGCAGGCTCGCACGTCAACGTCACCGCCATATTGTATGTGGCAGAAAAAAGTTGAGTTCTGTTGTTGTGAACGTGTCACACTCCAGGCCTGGGTGCAGGGCCGGGTTCTCTCTCTCGCTCTCTCTCTTCTCTGCAGGGTGTGACGGGCAGGCGCTTCTCATCACAGCTAATTAGAGCCCTTCTTAAGGAGCAGAGACCAGGAGGAGGGCGTCAGTTCTTTCCCGCTTTCAGCGTGGTACATGACCGAACTTACCCTGTTCCGAGTTCCCTGCTAGCAAGACCTAACATTGTGTCTCTGTTGTTTTTCCCTCAGAACCATTCGCCTACGCCACAGAAACCTCAAGCCTGGAACCCTAGGGCAACTGAATGTTCCCTGATCGTCTGCCAGTGCTAGTTCTCCTCCTAGAGCTCACCTGCCTGTCCACCCTCAAGCCATCTGCACAAGAGAGAGAGCATCTCTGGATTTGCACCCGGACCCAGGACATCACCCCTCCTGGTTCTTGGCAAGCCTCCGACTCAGTGAGTTTAGCGACCTCCACATTCTCATCAGCCACAGGCTGTTTCTCACAGTTTTCCCTCACCTCTCCAAGCAGACCAGAAGACTGTCAAACCGGACACCACCAACACCTGAGACCCTGCACTTTAAACAATAAACCAGATTCAACTGAACTGTTTTGTCTCCGTGGTTGCCCTGATTCTGAGTCGTTCTTTTCTAGCATGACATAACGTGGATCAGAGAAGATGCCTCATTCCTGTGCTGCATGGAAATGTATTCAGGCTGATTTCACTACTTGTATCTGCCTTCTATAAACTAAGGCTGCACCATGCTGCAAAACTGGACACATTAAAGCTGCAGAGTGGTAACACTAGGAAACAGCTGTGCAAGACCATTCTTTTTCAAGGTTTTTAGCTTGCATACAGTACAGACTATTGTATTTAGACATAGATGTGCATATATAGATTTTCAAGTATTATACATAAGCCAAATAAATAGCTGTGTGATTATATATATATATATATATATATATATATATATATATATATATATATATATATATATATATATATACATAGATAGATAAGTCATCCACTGGTTGACTTGCATACATTGAAATGCAAGTCTATACTGGGAAGTCATCGGTTGACTTCCCAGTATAGACTTGCTAGGATTAGCAGCCCTAAATAGGCCTGGAGGTCAATCTCATCCATCTTTTTCCAGCTGTCTCCATATTTGCGAAGACCCTCCAGATTTGTCATCTCCAGGATTATTTTTTCTATTGCTGGTGTGATAAACAGGTAGAATGTAGAAACAACAGGAGAAACGGCATACCTTGTGGGTCCTGGGGTCATCTTTACAATGTTTTGTTCTGCCTGCCTGCCGTGTTGGTCATTTGCTGCTGAGGACCATGTTATTTTGCCATTTTGTGAGAGGAAAGTCTCACTTTCAGCTTCAGAGTTTTCTTCTTCTGAAGATGATTCATCATGCTCTGGGTTGTATTCCTCTCCATCTTCTTCTTCGGATACATCCTCTACTTCGCATGCTGCAAACTGTTGTGTTTCCAAAACTGTGGAGGTCTTTCATTTCCTTCGGACATGTTGAAGGATCAAATACTAAGAAATTATCACATGACTTGAGGGAGTCATATCTGATTTCAAACTTTTCAATTAACCTCCTCAGTACTGTATGTGTGTCTTGTCTTTGTTAGCATCCACATTAGCAGCAGTGTGTGCCCTGTAGTGGCCTTCACCATCAAGCAGTAGTGTGAACTGTCCAATGGCTACCATCAGTTCATCCTTACATTCTCCAATGGTCAGATTTTCCTTCTGAAAGTTGATGGATGTGGTCTTCAAAATGTTTCCAATGTCCAGCATGTTTGAGAGAAAGCACTGAAAACACTGTGCAGATTTGCTGCAAGTCTCTGTCATCACTCATAGCCAGTTGGATTTTAATAGCTGGCAGTAGTCTTGATATGTTTAACAGTGTTTCATGTCTTCTTGCAGACCATCTGATATTATGAAACGTACCCAGTTTCACAAAGGAGATACCATGTTCTTCACACAGCTTCTTCAGTGCAGCATTTTTTTCTTTTACATCCCTTTTTGTAAGTAAAACTGCAGCAGCTTGACCACAGTGCGATTAAATGTCTCACAGTAAGGAACGGTGCGATCGGCCGATTTTATCACTACGGATGTAATGCACATTCTGGCCACCAACGTAATAATGGGGGGCGCTGTTTCTTCCGCTTCAATAACTAAGGACCATTCTGAGCGACAGGCAGCGTCAAACGGGGCTGGAAATAATCCCAGAGGGCTGGAAATACTCCCAGCATCAATCAACAGTCTTTTACAACTCAGTTACAACTTTTCTAAAAGTTTGATCGTGTAAGTACAGGTATTATCTTTGGGAGTAAAGAAGACTGAGGTATATGAGGTAATATCACTGTCAAAATAGGGTTAGGGTTAGTTGTCACTTCTTTTATTCTATATCTGTGCAAGAGTTTGCTGGTTTGAAGAATGCCAGTGCTTAAATCACCCTTTCAACTATTGTCCTGATATCAGCTGTTTGGGCTGACATTCATTAGGACAATCCCTTAAAGAGTTGTTTATTAAACATTAAATAACTTTTAAACCGTGCGGTGCTGGCACAATACAGGCTAACTATGGTTCTACAAGTGGAGGGTGGTGAGGAACACCAGGGCGAGCTCATAGTTTTCTTACAATTAATAGGTGATGTCCTTCTGTAGTTTTGTATGTTTACATAAATCTTCCTAGTCCAAGAGCCAAGAAGTAGCCAGTTCACCCTGAACGGAATGACACCAACCTCTGTGGACAGGGGACCCTTTAAACAGGGAAAAGTCCAGCGGATAATCATACAGTTCCTCTGGTCCTAACATGCTGGATGACAGAAGAGAAGTAGTTTGCCTACTGGGTAGAAGAGGACGCAGGGGACAAAGATGTTAAGAGGCGCCTCAGTCATGTTGTGCTACCTTGCTAGAGATGGTATAATCATTAGAGATAAAACTGGCCAAAAACTTAAGAGATGCACCGGGAAATGTTCTAGTTGCTCAAATTTGGCAGGTTTCACTTTGAGTGGCATTACCAGTGTTTGACTGGATGGAAACCCTCCAAGGTTTTTGATCAGTGAAAACCCTGTGCACTCATCAGCTCATCCATTACTTTCCCCATCAGATCAGAGCGAGATGTTCAGCAAGCCCTTTGATTTATCCATCCATCCATCCGTCCATCCAGCCAGCCAACCAGCCAGCCATCCATTTTCTTACTCGCTTTATCCCTCATGGGGTCGCGAGGGGTGCTGGTGCCTATCTCCAGCATTTCAATAGGCGAGAGGCGGGGTACCCTTTGGTTCAGCAAGTTATTTACCCATCTGTCCGTTTATTCCTACTTTTAATTGTTTTTGAAAGTTCCATACTTAAAGTATGAGAAATCTGCTTTAAATTCATACTGAAATCTTGTATTTATGCTTTAAATTTGGCTAAAAGGTAAGCTTAAAACTTTTTAGAAATTTAACTGGAAAAACTGATAAGAATGCTGATGGCCATGTTTCATCCAAGTGGCACAGAAGGAACCTCAATAGACACCGTACAGGCTGAACAGTGAACACATCAAGGCAAAATTGGCTGGTCAGTGTACGACAATGCGTCTCAAATGGCGGCCCCTAAGGGTTAAAGAAAGGTACTGCACAAGAAAAGCCTTGGCTTTTTTGTCCAGAAAATACAGGCCTTGTGAATGTGACAACAGCACCCCCTGCTGTTTGGTCTGGACCTGCGGTTTGACGAACAAGCTCCTAAAAAGTGCAAAAACTTCATGTAATTGAAGTTTATCTTTAATAAATAGCTTGATATTATTTTTTGACATATGAGGTTCATGGCTAGTTAAAAGCTCACTGCAAGTATTTATGTTGTTGTTAATGTTATCTAGCAAAAAATGTGCCAATGTTGAAACATTCTAGTTGTTTCACGTTATAAATGAACATTTAAAAGGGATTCTGTGTAATGTTTTGACACATTTTGTTGTGATGGGGGGGGTCTGGGGGGGCTGCTGAAAATATTTCAAAGAGAGTCGCCATTGGAGAACCACTGTTTTACAGTAACTAGCTAACAATGGTACTAAACGGGCTGCTTGCTAACATAAGATGCTAAAAGTATATGACCTCTTGTAATTACTTTTAGAAATTGGAATTGGTTAAAGTATGTCTTGGCAGATCATAGCTTTACAAAAACTGTCAATCAAAAATCTGAAACACATCTCATTGGTGCATTTCTAATAAATTAGGTCACAATCATTGCTATCCACCTTTTCTTATTCTTCTCTGTGAGGTCTAAACAGATCCTGATGAGACTGTTCTTCTTCCCTCTTCAGTA